>NC_069499.1:398278260-398485760 GCF_027579735.1 Bombina bombina | reverse complement strand
CTTAGGAACATTAATATTATTCCTCACCTTATGGCCTCTATTTATCAAGCTGTCAACCGCAAATAAGCTGGAATTCCACATTTTTGGTGAGCCTGATTCGCCGTAGTTATCAAAGGCTAGAGACCGGCAAAAGTAGAATTTTGTGACGTAACATACGATCCGCTGGACTCAGTACGACACAGATCGATGGTTACGTCACTACAGATGTTCCGAACGCAAGTTTGGCACAATCTGACTACTTTTGGAAGTTATCAAGATCCTACCAGGTACGCTCGGCACTTTTCCGGCCCAGCGTACCTGGTTTTCAATCCGCCTGGAGGAGGCGGATGCCATAGGAATCAATGGGAGTCGGACAGCAGCGAAAGCTTATGTTCGCTGCTGCCCGATATCCCATTGATTCATATGGGAAATGTCTACACCTAACACCCTAACATGTACCCCGAGTCTAAACACCCCTAATCTGCCCCCCCTACACTGCCCCCACCTACTTTATACTTATTAACCCCTAAACCACCGCTCCTGGACCCTGCCGCAACTAAATAAAGTTATTAACACCTAAACCGCCGCTCCCGGACCCCGCCGCAACTAAATAAATTGTTTACCCCCCTAAACCGCCGCTACCACCACCTACATTATATTTATTAACCCCTAATCTGCCCCCCCACACCACTGCCACTATATTAATTTTATTAACCCCTAAACCTAAGTCTAACCCTAACACCCCCCCAATTTAAATATAATTTAAATTATTTCTAAATAAATTTACTATTATTAACTAAATTATTCCTATTTAAAACTAAATACTTACCGATAAAATAAACCCTAAGATAGCTACAATATAATTAATAATTACATTGTAGCTATTTTAGTTTTTTTTTAAATTTTACAGGCAACTTTGTATTTATTTTAATTAGGTACAATAGTTATTAAATAGTTATTAACTATTTAATAACTACCTAGTTAAAATAAATACAAATTTACCTGTAAAATAAATCCTAACCTAAGTTACAATTACACCTAACACTACAATTAAATAAATTTAATTAATTAACTACAATTACCTACAATTAAATACAATAAAATAAAATAAACTAAAATACAAAAAAACACACTAAATTACAAAAAATAAAAAAAATTACAAGTTTTTAAACTAATTAAACATAATCTAAGCCCCCTAATAAAATAAAAAAGCCCACCAAAATAATAAAATTCCATACCCTACACTAAATTACAAATAGCCCTTAAAAGGGCCTTTTGCGGGGCATTGCCCCAAAGTGTAACGGTACCAACCGGATACCAAGGGTTAACACCAGGGAACAATGTCCTGCATAGGGAATCAGCAATTCACAACCCAGCCAGTTTTCAGGTTTTAAACAGAATGAATTTTATTAAGGCTCATATGCCCAGTATTTATGCAGGTCTGACCCCCCCCCAGAAGGGGGGTTGAAAGAATGTTGTACATTAGATGGAGGGAACACGCCCTTTTACATGATACAATAGAATACCTTGCTCAAGCTGATAACAATTTAAACACAGACACACACTTGGCTTTCCTTATCATCTAGGGTCTGCTCTCTGAGGTTGATTAAACAATGGACTGTGTATCAATAACATTAATGACAGTGCACCATAGCTGAGGCTAAAGCTGAACACAGTTAACTCTTTCAGTGCTGACAGAAGGGTCTGTCACATCTACATAGCACAATATACAGCCTATAGACAACCTTTCTCACGTTATAGTCCAGAAGTGGCTAGGTTTGCCACAATGCTCCCCCAGAACCAAGCCGGCATACACAGTCTGATCCCAACGGATCGGCTTGGGGATGTCCGGGGCAACAACTTTCGGCTCAAGTAAGCTACGGGGTGTTCTCCGCCATCTGCTCCAACTTGGCTCAGTACTGCCCCCCACCCCAAACATGGAAGCGTCTCTTCCCGGAGGGACTGGGCTTGGGTAGTCACAGGGTTAACATCAGCGGGATCCATGGGAGCATAGGCAGAAACAAGGGGGGCCAAGTCATTTCCAAGGAGAACATCAGCAGGTAAGTCCTTCTTGACCCCCACATTCACAAGTCTAGCGCCCACTCCCCAATCCAAATGTACCCTGGCAACAGGTAGGCGGAACACAGTGCCCCCTGCTACCCTCACAGCCACAGTGTCTCCAGTGTGCTGTTTCTCAGGCACCAAGTTCTCTTGAAGCAAGGTCATGGTAGCACCAGTATCCCGTAGACAACTGACCTCCTTCCCATTCACTTTAACCCGTTGCCGGTTATTCCGGTGGGCAGCTTGCACGGGGTCTGCTTCATGTAGGCTGCCCCAGCATTCTGGCGCCTCTACGTAGCGGGCCACAGGCTGAGGATTATGTGGGATTCCGCCAGCGGGTCTTCTCCAGGACTGTGCTTGATTCGCTGCGTTTAGGGGACACTCTGGTCTTTTGTGCCCTAGTTGCTTACATCCAAAGCACCGAATAGGTTGTGAGTAGCCCCGCGAATTGAACCGGGCTCTCTGAGGGTAGTTCGTGGCCGGAGGCCGTGTGGTATAGCGGTGCGCCGGGGGTTGGTAACTGGCAGCTGCTGGGGTGACTGGGGGTCTGTACTCCACTCTAGCAGTGGGCAATCGGTATACTGCTCCCCCTGCCCCTCGTACTGCCACGGATCCGCCAGTGGGTGCTGTATCCGGCACCAAATGGGGAGCTATCAGGGTTAAAGTAGCTCCCGAATCCCGAAGTCCCTGGACCGACATCACCTCATGCAGAATTCCCAGGGGTTCCTCGGCTTGGGTGCTCAACACCTCATGAGCGGCTGGCTCCGTTTGGTAATGGTGAGCAGCCGCCCTTGGGGCCAGGTTCTGTCTGACCTGGTTCCAAGCTTGTCTGCTCCGATTTTGGGTGCACTCACGTGCCATATGTCCCCACTGCTTGCAGGTGTGGCATTGTATATTAGCCCGTCCGTTGTTAGGCTGTAGTCCATGGCGCCTCCTGGCATCAAAATGCTGGTCTGCTAATCTGGCTGCTTCGGTTAAGGTGAGGGGTTTTCGATCTCTCACCCATTCTTGGGCTTCTGGGGACAAGCCGTTAAAGAATTGCTCCAACAGCATCAGTTGTCGCAATTCTTCCATGGTGGTAGCTTGGCTGGCCTGTATCCACCCCTGAGATGCTTGATCCAGCTTGTGGGCCCACTCTGCATGGGAATCTCTTTCTGGCTTGCGCAGGCCTCTAAACTTGCGCCGGTATGCCTCTGAGGTAATGGCATATCTTTCCAAGATCGCTCTCTTCACTTTAGCGTAATCCTTGCTGTCCTCCCTGGGTACAGCGCGATACGCTTCCGCTGCCCTACCGGCTAGCTTGCCTGCTAGCACCGGCACCCATACGGACTGCTCCAAATCATGTAACTCGCACAGTCTCTCAAAATCCTGTAAATACCCATCAATCTCATCCTTCTCCTCACAAAACATTTTAAATGCATGGTATGGGATTTTGGGTCTTACTGGGTTGCTGAGTGCGTCCAAAATGGATTCTGCTCGGGAGGATGCATTCCGCGGACTGTGTGCCATCACGTACTCCTGCACATCTGCCATTACCACGGATAGCATATCCCGTGGTACAGGTTGGGGTAAAAATTCCAGCCTGGTCCTCATTTCCCTCTGGTATAGGGTCTCCTCCATGGCTGCTGGAGGCGTAGCGCTGCGAGCTCTGTCTCCCTCCATCAGCTCAGCAATTAATATAGCCTTGGGTTTGCTGCTGCCTATCTTTCCCCTGGCTTCTAGCAGTTCCTTTTACGTTTGTCTCTTTAGCTTAGAATAATCCATCTCCATTCACTTCGGTCCCTGGTACTCCTTCCATCTTAGTCAGTATTGTAGTAATCCCCCTCTTCCTGAGGTTACTGGCTTGTGTAGTTGCTCTTCTGGGCGATAAGGTTCATTCCGTCGCTTGCCACCAATTGTAACGGTACCAACCGGATACCAAGGGTTAACACCAGGGAACAATGTCCTGCATAGGGAATCAGCAATTCACAACCCAGCCAGTTTTCAGGTTTTAAACAGAATGAATTTTATTAAGGCTCATATGCCCAGTATTTATGCAGGTCTGACCCCCCCCCCAGAAGGGGGGTTGAAAGAATGTTGTACATTAGATGGAGGGAACACGCCCTTTTACATGATACAATAGAATACCTTGCTCAAGCTGATAACAATTTAAACACAGACACACACTTGGCTTTCCTTATCATCTAGGGTCTGCTCTCTGAGGTTGATTAAACAATGGACTGTGTATCAATAACATTAATGACAGTGCACCATAGCTGAGGCTAAAGCTGAACACAGTTAACTCTTTCAGTGCTGACAGAAGGGTCTGTCACATCTACATAGCACAATATACAGCCTATAGACAACCTTTCTCACGTTATAGTCCAGAAGTGGCTAGGTTTGCCACACAAAGTAATCAGCTTTTTTACCTGTAAAAAAAGAAATACAACCTCCCCCAACATTAAAACCCACCACCCACACACCCAACCCTACTCTAAAACCCACCAAAACCCCCCTTAAAAAAACCTAACACTAACCCCCTGAAGATCACCCTACCTTGAACGTCTTCACCCAGCCGGGCACAAGTGGACCTCCAGAGGGGCAGAAGTCTTCATCCGATCCGGGCAGAAGAGGACCTCCAGACGGGCAGAAGGCTTCATCCAGGAGGCATCTTCTATCTTCATCCATCCGGACCGGAGCGGCTCCATCTTCAATCCATCCGACGTGGAGCATCCTCTTCCATCAACGTCCTAACGAAGAATGAAGCTTCCTTTAAATGACGTCATCCATGATGGCGTCCCTTGAATTCCTATTGGCTGATAGGATTATATCAGCCAATCGGAATTAAGGTAGGAAGTTCAATCATATTGGCTGATCCAATCAGCCAATAGGATTGAGCTTGCATTCTATTGGCTGTTCCAATCAGCCAATAGAATGCAAGCTCAATCCTATTGGCTTATTCCATCAGCCAATATGATTTTTCCTACCTTAATTCTGATTGGCTGATAGAATCCTATCAGCCAATCGGAATTCAAGGGACGCCATCTTGGATGACGTCATTTAAAGGAACCTTCATTCTTCGTTGACGTCGATGGAAGAGGATGCTCCACGTCGGATGGATTGAAGATGGACCCGCTCCGCTCTGGATGGATGAAGATAGAAGATGCCGCCTGGATGAAGCCTTCTGCCCGTCTGGAGGTCCTCTTCTGCCCGGATCGGATGAAGACTTCTGCCCCTCTGGAGGTCCACTTGTGCCCGCTGGGTGAAGACGGTTCAAGGTAGGGTGATCTTCAGGGGGTTAGTGTTAGGTTTTTTTAAGGGGGTGGGTTTTAGAGTAGGGCTGGGTGTATGGGTGGTGGGTTTTAATGTTGGGGGGTTGTATTTCTTTTTTTACAGGTAAAAGAGCTAATTACTTTGGGGCAATGCCCCGCAAAAAAGCCCTTTTAAGGGCTATTTGTAATTTAGTGTAGGGTAGGGAATTTTATTATTTTGGTGGGCTTTTTTATTTTATTAGGGGGCTTAGATTAGGTGTAATTAGTTTAAAATTCTTGTAATATTTTTTTTATTTTCTGTAATTTAGTGTTTGTTTGTTTTTAACTTTAGTTTATTTTATTTAATTGTATTTAATTGTAGGTAATTGTAGTTAATTAATTTAATTTATTTAATTGTAGTGTTAGGTGTAATTGTAACTTAGGTTAGGATTTATTTTACAGGTACTTTTCTATTTATTTTAGCTAGGTAGTTATTAAATAGTTAATAACTATTTAATAACTATTCTACCTAGTTAAAATAAATACAAAGTTGCCTGTAAAATAAAAATAAAACCTAAGCTAGCTACAATGTAACTATTAGTTATATTGTAGCTATCTTAGGGTTTATTTTATAGGTAAGTATTTAGTTTTAAATAGGAATTATTTATTTAATTATAGTTATTTTATTTAGATGTATTTAAATTATATTTAAGTTATTGGGTGTTAGGGTTAGGGTTAGACTTAGGTTTAGGGTTAATAACTTTATTATAGTGGCGGCGGTGTAGGGGGGGCAGATTAGGGGTTAATAAATATAATGTAGGTGGTGGTAGCGGCGGTTTAGGGGGTAAACAATTTATTTAGTTGTGGTGGGGTCCGGGATTGGCAGGATAGGGGTTAATAACTTTATGTAGGTGGCGGCGGTATAGGGGCCGGCAGATTAGGGGTTAATAGGTATAATGTAGGTGGCGGCGGGCTCCGGGAGCAGCGGTTTAGGGGTTAAACACTTTATTTAGTGTCGGCGGGCTCCGGGAGCGGCGGTTTAGGGGTTAATAACTTTATTTAGTTGCGGGGGGGCTCCGGGAGTGGCGGTTTAGGGGCTAAACAGTATAGTATAGTGTGGGTGCTTAGTGACAGTATAGCAAGAAAGCTGCAAATAAGCCGAAGAGCAGTGAGATCGATGACTGTTAGTTAACAACAGTCCACTGCTCATCGCCCCATACTTGGTGCGCGGCTTTTTGACAGCTTTCTTGATAAATTTGGCGAATGTATTCAGGTGTGCGGCAGCGATGTTAGGCGATCTTAGGTGAGCGTATTGGAGTCGTCGAATGCAGGTAAGTAGACAGCTTGATAAATAGAGCCTATGTCTGCTACAACACTATCCTATTTTTGACGTTTATATATCTTTCAGTTTTTGTTTAGATTTTCATTCAAATTCTTCTTCAAATTCACTTCACTCACTTCAACTGTTACAAATAAGACATATGAGATCAGCTACAAGCTAAACTGCAATTCTAACCATGTAATTTATTTCCTCACCTGTAAGGGGTGCCATATACAATATGTGGGTAAAACAAAACGCTTACTGAAAGATAGAGCATTAGAACACGTTATGGACATTGAGAACCCAGAAGTGTTCACTCCAGTAGCAAAACCCTTTAAAAACGTACATGCAGGTAATGCATCGTTATGATCTATTCAGGCTATTGATCATGTCCCAGCACATAAGAGAGGGAGGACAAAGCGTACAAATTAAATTACAAAGAGGCACAGTGGATCTTTTATTTAATCACTAGACATCCCCTTGGAATAAACATGGAAATTATGTCAATTTATTTATTTAAATAAATGTATTTGAATGAAAATCTAAACAAAAACTGAACAAAATCTAAAGAAAAACTGAAAGATATATAAACGTCAACAATAGGATAGTGTGGTAGAAGACATAAGGTGAGGAATAATATTAATGTTCCTAAGTCCATGAGAATTTATAATAAAGGGTGGATAAAGGTACATTTTATTTCACTGTGTTACAAGTTCTAACGGAAAGGCATGAAGGAGTTAATCATTTGTTTATTTGGTTTTAATTATTATGTACATGTCTCTTTAAATAGAGTTCTCGGTAAGGGCTGAAGTTAGCAGTGAACAAGTGTGGTTAAGCCACACGAAATATGTCTGCGGCTTTTTGCCTTTGCTGAGACTCCTGAAATGCTATTTTTGAGCCGTATGACACTTTGGTTTTAACCCCTTAATGATCGGAACATTTTTCAATTTTCTTACCCTTAATGACAATGGCTATTTTTACATTTCTGTGGTGTTTGTGTTCAGCTGTAATTTTCCTCTTACTCATTTACTGTACCCACACATATTATATACCGTTTTTCTCGCCATTAAACAGGGTCGGATTTACATCTCAGGTGCCTGTAGGCACAAAAACCTGAAGCGCCCCCCCCCCCCCAAAAAAAAAAAAAAGTGGAAAAAAAATGAGGACTTTTTTATTATTATTTAGGACAACTAAAATAAATATTAGATGTAAAATTACATTTTCCCTTTTATGGAGATACACAAACCAATTGCAATATTTGTTGTAATGGAAGCTGCACCAAAAATCAATATTCACTTGACTCAAATGGCCATACAATTTCTATTATGTATAACATAAACAAATCATGTTAAACTTTTAATGCAAAATATTCTAAAGAAAACCCTATTTAAAGGGACATAACATGTGACAGTTTGCTAGGGCATTTTATTATTGCACTAGTGCTTGCACAGAAGTGTGTTAGCCTCTTGCAAAAGAGTTAAACACATAGTCAATGTCAGTTCTGAGACAGCAATACACATCTGTGCAGACCCAAATGGGCTCATAGCACATGTTTACTTACAAGCCATTCGTGTATTGCTTTTCTGGAGATGACTTTGACTATGTGCTTAACATTTTGTTGGAGTTAAACACAGTTTTGTGTAAACAATAGCAATATTAAAACTAGCAGCATGCAAGCTCATCAACAACCTTTGCAGCCAGTGGAAGAAAATTTAAAATGTAGGTATTTTTTCCACTACATGAAAAAAATCTTGTGATCTCTGATATTTTTAGTACAAATACACACAGATGTTACATTTATTTTGTTCTGAAATATAAATATAATATGATGTTGCTCTTAAAGGTAAAAATGGAATGTTGTAGATTATATGTAATCCAGGGGTCAACAAATGTGTTTAAAATTAGAAATTAGAAATTTAATTTACCACAAAACACAAACATACCACACTTACTTGATAAAATAACAGATTAACAATTTTTAATGTGATGTATGTGTGTGTGTATATATATATATATATATATATATATATATATATATACATACATACAAAAACAAATATGCCATGTGAGTGGTTTACACACCATACACATTTTACAGCCTTACAGTCTACAAACTTTGTTGTCAAAGGGCCCTAAAGGCTGTAAATCAGCAGCTTGTAATAAAGAGCAGAGCAGCTAGTCCCACATAACCTCCACACCTCAAATGCCTTTATAGAACAAAAACATTAATCCTGAAGCAGAATGTAACCCCCTGGCTATCAAAATGCACTACAGCACATAACAAGTGAATACACTGCAACCCTCTCTGGTAGCCAAGGGGTTAAAGTGCTCTGCTTGTTATGTTGTCATTCTAGGCAGCATTAGAAGCCTTGTACAGTCCTAACCTGTTGTTCTGATTCTGAAGCTTTCATTCCTCAACAAAAGTATCTGCTACACATCAGCATGGAGCTTGGCTGTGTGAGGCAACAGAAGTACAGAAAATAAAAGTGAAACTAAACATGCCTGGCTAAAATGGGAGGGGTTTAGTTTTAATCTTTGCCCTTCTCTCCTTCATGGCTCCCTCAACTGCTGTAACATATTCCCAATGAAACACTCGACTCTGTAAGCACCTGGCAGCACAATTCTTACTAAAATTAATGCCCTCACAAAAAAAATAAATATATTTTTTTTTTTTACAGGCAGGCGCCCCTCACTGCAAGGCGCCTGTAGGCACATGCCTACTGTGCCTAATGGGAAATCCGGCCCTGCCATTAAATGGACTTTCTAAATATACCATTATTTTCATTATATCTTATAATTTACTATAAAATATTTTATAAAATATGAGGAAAAAATGGAAAAAACACACTTTTTCTAACTTTGACCCCCAAAATCTGTTACACATCTACAACCACCAAAAAACACCCATGCTAAATAGTTTCTAAATTTTGTCCTGAGTTTAGAAATACCCAATGTTTACATGATCTTTGCTTTTTTTGTAAGTTATAGGGCCATAAATACAAGTAGCACTTTGCTATTTCTAAACCACTTTTTGTTCAAAATTAGCGCTAGTTACATTGGAACCCTGATATCTGTCAGGAATACCTGAATATCCCTTGACATGTATATATTTTTTTTTAGAAGACATCCCAAAGTATTGATCTAGGCCCATTTTGGTATATTTCATGCCACCGTTTCACCGCCAAATGCGATCAAATTAAAAAAAATGTTCACTTTTTCACACATTTTGTCACAAACTTTAGGTTTCCCACTACCTATTTAGTGGGGGGGGGGGTTCCGTACTTTAGATAATTTTATTTAATTGTAATTAATTGTATTTAATTTATTTAATTATAGTGTAGTGTTAGGTGTAATTGTAATTTAGGTAAGGTTTTATTTTATAGGTAAATTTATCTTTATTTTAACTAGGTAGTTATTAAATAGTTAATAACTATTTAATAACTATTGTACCTAGTTAAAATAAATACAAAGTTGCCTGTAAAATAAAAATAAACCCTAAGAAAGCTACAATGTAACTTAGTTATATTGTAGCTATCTTAGGGTTTATTTTATCAGTAAGTATTTCGTTTTAAATAGGATTAATTTAGTGAATTGCAGTAATTTTATTTATATTTATTTAAGTTAGGGTTAGGGTTAGACTTAGTTTTATGGGTTAATAACTTTATTATAGTGGCGGCGACGTTAGGGGCGGCAGATTAGGGGTTAATAAATGTAGGTAGGTGTCGGCGATGTTAGGGCCAGCAGATTAGGGGTTAATAATATTTAAGTAGTGTTTGCGATGCGGGAGTGCGGCGCTTTAGGGGTTAATATATTTATTATAGTGGCGGCAATGTCCGGTTATGCAGATTAGGGGTTAAAATATTTATTTTATTGTTTGCAATGTGGGGGGGCCTCGGTTTAGGGGTTAATAGGTAGTTTATGGGTGTTAGTGTACTTTTTAGCACTTTAGTTAAGTTTTATGCTACAGCGTTGTAGTGTTAAACTCTTAACTACTGACTTTAAAATGCGGTATCAGTCTTGACAGGAGAGGCTGTACCGCTCACTTTTTGGAAGACTCGTAATACCGGCGCTATGCAAGTCCCATTGAAAATATAGGATACGCAATTGACGTAAGTGGATTTGCGGTTATTCCGAGTCTGGCCATAAAAGTGAGCGGTACACCTGTCCCTGCAAGACTCGTAATACCAGCAGGCCTTAAAAAGCAGCATTGGGACCACTCAACGCTGCTTTTTAACCGTAACGCAAGACTCATAATCTAGCCGAATGTAATTCAGAGGTTTTCTGTGGGAAAAACAAGCCTTCTGGCTTGTCTAGATTTGTTAATGTACTATATAATGAGAATATATATTTTATATATGTGTATATATATATATATATATATATATATATTATACCATTAGATATATGAAGAAATTTTAATTTATTTATAAATAGAACATATTCTGCTATGTGAAGAACATTGGAATGTGAAATATTAATATTTATTTCATAAAGGTGGTAAGAGTCCACAATCCATTACTCCTGGGAATTAAATTCCCTACCACTAGGAGGAGGCAAAGATTCCCAAACCCCAAGAACTCTATAAAACCCCTCCCACCTCTTTGGTAGTACGTTTTATCTTTGCCTCCACTGGAGGAAAGTGAAGAATGGTGATGTGCAGATGATTACTTCGTTGAGAGGGTTTCTTAGACTGAGTTGAGGAGTATTTTCCCTTAGAGTGCTGTGTTTAAGAGGGAAGTTCAAGGAGTTTGGTGTGTGTCTTATTTTTTCTTTCTCACTATCCTCCCAAGGATGTTGCAAGGACTATTCTTTTGCCTGCTCCTATTGGGGCTACAGTTAACTCCTATAGTATATCCTGTGCTGATATGTTTTCAGGATTGTTTTTTTTTCCTGCTATTATGCATAGTAGGAGAGTGTTTAAAGGGATACTGAACCCAATTTTTTTCTTTCATGATTCAGATAGAGCATGCAATTTTAAGCAACTTTATCATTTACTTCTATTATCAATTTTTCTTCGTTCTCTAAATATCTTTATTTAAAAAAGAAGGCATCTAAGCTAAGGAGCCAGCAAATTTGTGGTTCAGAACTATGGACAGCATTTGTTTATTGGTGCTGTCCAATCAGCAAGGACAACCCAGGTTGTTCACCAAAAATGGGCCGGCATCTAAACTTAAATTCTTGCTTTTCAAATAAACATACCAAGAGAATGAAGAAAATTTGATAATAGGAGTAAATTAGAAAGTTGCTCAAAATTGCATGCTCTATCTGAATCACCAAAGAAAAAATTTGGGTTCAGTGTCGCTTTAACCCCCTAATGACCGGAACATTTTTCAATTTTCTTACCCTTAATGACAATGGCTATTTTTACATTTCTGTGGTGTTTGTGTTCAGCTGTAATTTTCCTCTTACTCATTTACTGTACCCACACATATTATATACCGTTTTTCTCGCCATTAAATGGACTTTCTAAAGATACCATTACAAATAAAAAAAATGCCCTACCCTATTCTAAAATAAAAATTGAAAAGCTCTTTTACCTTACCTTACCAGCCCTTAAAAGGGCCTTTTGCGGGGCATGCCCCAAAGAATTCTGCTCTTTTGCCTGTAAAAAAAAACATACAATACCCCCCCAACTTTACAACCCACCACCCACATACCCCTAATCTAACCCAAACCCCCCTTAAATAAACCTAACACTAAGCCCCTGAAGATCTCCCTACCTTATCTTCACCACGCCGGGTATCACCGATCCGTCCAGAAGAGGCTCCAAAGTCTTCATCCAAGCCCAAGCGGGGGCTGAAGAGGTCCATCATCGGGCTGAAGAGGTCCATCATCCGAAGTCTTCTATCAAGCGGCATCTTCAATCTTATTTCTTCCGGATCCATCTTCATCCCGCCGATGCGGGACATCCATCCTGGCCGACGACTTCCCGACGAATGACGGTTCCTTTAAGGGACGTCATCCAAGATGGCGTCCCTCGAATTCCGATTGGCTGATAGGATTCTATCAGCCAATCGGAATTAAGGTAGGAAAATTCTGATTGGCTGATGGAATCAGCCAATCAGAATCAAGTTCAATCCGACTGGCTGATCCAATCAGCCAATCAGATTGAGCTCGCATTCTATTGGCTGATCAGAACAGCCAATAGAATGCGAGCTCAATCTGATTGGTTGATTCCATCAGCCAATCAGAATTTTCCTACCTTAATTCCGATTGGCTGATAGAATCCTATCAGCCAATCGGAATTTGAGGGACGCCATCTTGGATGACGTCATTTAAAGGAACCATCATTCGTCGGGAAGTCATCGGCCAGGATGGATGTTCCCCGTCGGCGGGATGAAGATGGATCCGGAAGAAAGAAGATTGAAGATGCCGCTTGATAGAAGACTTCAGCCGAATGATGGACCTCTTCAGCCCGATGATGGACCTCTTCAGCCCCCGCTTGGATCAAGACTTCAGCCGGATGATGGATCTCTTCAGCCCGATGATGGACCTCTTCAGCCCCCGCTTGGGCTTGGATGAAGACTTTGGAGCCTCTTCTGGACGGATCGGTGATACCCGGCGTGGTGAAGATAAGGTAGGGAGATCTTCAGGGGCTTAGTGTTAGGTTTATTTAAGGGGGGTTTGGGTTAGATTAGGGGTATGTGGGTGGTGGGTTGTAATGTTGGGGGGGTATTGTATGGTTTTTTTACAGGCAAAAGAGCAGAATTCTTTGGGGCATACCCCGCACAAGGCCCTTTTAAGGGCTGGTAAGGTAAAAGAGCTTTTCAATTTTTATTTTACAATAGGGTAGGGCATTTTTTTATTTTGGGGGGCTTTGTTATTTTATTAGGGGGCTTAGAGTAGGTGTAATTAGCTTAAAATTGTTGTAATATTTTTATAATGTTTGTAAATGATTTTTTTATTTTTTTGTAACTTAGCTTTTTTTATTTTTTGTACTTTAGTTAGTTTATTTAATTGTATTTATTTGTAGGTATTTGTATGTAATTCATTTATTGATAGTGTAGTGTTAGGTTTAATTGTAGATAATTGTAGGTATTTTATTTAATTAATTTATTGATAGTGTAGTGTTAGGTTTAATTGTAACTTAGGTTAGGATTTATTTTACAGGTAATTTTGTAATTATTTTAACTAGTTCTTAACTATTTAATAGCTATTGTACCTGGTTAAAATAAATACAAAGTTGCCTGTAAAATAAATATAAATCCTAAAATAGCTACAATATAATTATAATTTATATTGTAGCTATATTAGGGTTTATTTTACAGGTAAGTATTTAGCTTTAAATAGGATTAATTTATTTAATAAGAAATAATTTATTTCTTTAGATAAAAATTATATTTAACTTAGGAGGATGTTAGTGTTAGGGTTAGACTTAGCTTTAGGGGTTAATATATTTATAAGAGTAGCAGTGAGGTCTGGTCGGCAGATTAGGGGTTAATACTTTAAGTTAGGTGTCGGTGATGTTAGGGAGGGCAGATTAGGGGTTAATACTATTTATTATAGGGTTATTGAGGCGGGAGTGAAGCGGATTAGGGGTTAATAACTTTATTATAGTAGCGGTGAGGTCCGGTCGGCAGATTAGGGGTTAATAATTGTAGGTAGGTGGCGGCGACGTTGGGGGGGCAGATTAGGGGTTAATAAATATTATGTAGGGGTCGGCGGTGTTAGGGGCAGCAGATTAGGGGTACATAGGGATAATGTAGGTTGCGGCGGTGTACGGAGCGGCAGATTAGGGGTTAATAAGTGTAAGGTTAGGGGTGTTTAGACTCGGGGTACATGTTAGGGTGTTAGGTGCAGACTTAGGAAGTGTTTCCCCATAGGAAACAATGGGGCTGCGTTAGGAGCTGAACGCTGCTTTTTTGCAGGTGTTAGGTTTTTTTCAGCTAAAACGGCCCCATTGTTTCCTATGGGGAAATCGTGCACGAGCACGTTTTTGAAGCTGGCCACGTCCGTAAGCACCGCTGGTATTTAGAGTTGTAGTGGCGGTAAATTATGCTATACGCTCCCTTTTTGGAGCCTAATGCAGCCCTTCTGTGAACTATAAATACCAGCGGTATTTAAAAGGTGCGGGGTGGAAAAAGCACGCATAGCTAATACACCCCTTTGGCCGCAGAACTCTAAATCTAGCCGTATGAATATTGCATTTACAGTATCCCACAAAAGTGAGTACACCTCACATTTTTGTAAATATTTTATTATATCTTTTCATGTGACAACACTGAAGAAATGACACTTTGCTACAATGTAAAGTAGTAAGTATACAGCCTGTATAACAGTGTAAATTTGCTGTACCTCAAAATAACACACACACTTGTCACCTGGTTGCCGCCACACACGCTTGACACCATCTGAACCAAATAAGTTTATCTTGGTCTCATCGGACCACAGGACATGGTTCCAGTAAGGCTTCCTTCTGAGAAGACAGCCATGCAGACCAATTTTATGCAGTGTGCGGCATATGGTCTGAGCACTGACAGGCTGACCCCTCACCCCTTCAACCTCTGCAGAAATGCTGGCAGCACTCATACGTCTATTTCCCAAAGACAACCTCTGGATATGACGCTGAGCATGTGCACTCAACTTCTTTGGTCGACCATGGCGAGGCCTGGTATGAGTGGAACCGCTGTATGGTCTTGCCCACCATGCTGCAGCTCAGTTTCAGGGTCTTGGCAATCTTCATATAGCCTAGGCAGTGGAGGCTCCTCTATAGGAGCACTTGAGCAAGTGAACCCCCTGACCCCTGATGAACAAAAAAAAAAGAGTGAGAAATAAAAAAATAAAAAAAACATTTTTAAATCTTTTTTGCTTATTAAATAAAAAAATCCTCCAGGCTCCACTGCAGTTTTGAATAAAAAAACATTAAAATTGTTATTTTTAAATCTTTAGGCTGAAAGTAGAATGGGCTTTTGCCTAATACTTCTATCTATCGCACATGCTGTGCAGCGCCACCTACAGGCCAGCCCATAGCCTTCCTAACCACACAGCTCTTAGTGTGCGAGTGAGAGCCAGCTGTGACACTCGCACACTAAGAGCTGACTGTGTGTGTGTGGGAGGAGGCAGGGGCATAACTACTGCGGTCTCGGGGGACGCCATTGCGACCAGGCCCATAGTTGCAGTAGGGACTGGGTCAGGAGAACTATATGGGTGCAGTCCTAGGGGTCGCTTTTCCCTCCCGGTGGATTCAGAGCCTCCTTCAGGTGCTCAGACAAGAAGAACCGGAACCCAAATGGTGTCTAACAAGGACAGGGAGGTGATCCTGCCAGACTAACTAATCAGGTGAGGCCGGCTAGTCAGGTTGGTGATCTCTTACTCCAGCTGTTTAAACCTTCTAATCTTGCTGTCTTGCCAAATAAAATTCTTTTATAAAACTCCAGAGAGAAAATACATTAAAATGTCAGTCGAGTGCATAAAGAATTAGGGATGCCCCTGTTTGCTCCAGCAGAAGTACTTGACTATTTTAAAGCTGGAGCAGCAGTAGATATATGCAGGCATGACTCACACTAACACCTCCTCTTGTCCACTAAACCTGTATCGACCACACAGCTGATGTTGGGAGATCGCATGGGCAGCCTTGCTGTGCAAATCCTAACGTGACTTATTTGCATGTATTCTGCTCGCCTGCAGGTTTTATTTAATAAGTTGATTATGAAAGCAGATCACGAATAGGGGACCCTGAACAACATGACCTTATATGAGATAGTAGCTACACACGTCATTCAGTCTATACTACTATGATACAGAGCTGTACACAAATAACTACATTTCTCTGCATAAATACTTTTAATATACTTCCAAATTATGATATAAATCTCTGTAGTCCCCATGGAAATAAAACAATTTGTTGTTTATTCCCCAGAATGTATTGGGGAAAAAAACTGTGTTGACTTTGTAATCACCATATAAATAATCTGACTAGTGCTACTGGGATAAAGCTCGTTTCAGTTTCTACCAATACAAAAACAATATTGAGCAGTGGGTGTCACTGGTCTCGTGAATGGGGCATCCTCTTTTCACATGACAGAGAAGTGAAACATGCAGCTGTTGTTTATATCATGATTTGTTTATAAAATTAAAACCAACATGTCCCTATAGAAACTTTATTTATTTATGATAAACCCAAATACACACAAAGTTGATACAAGTATAAATGATTATTCATGTTTAATGTTGCAAAACATCTATATTATTTTTAGTGTGTAGATTCACAGATTTACAATTAACAAGATGTATGTATATATATATATATATCTATATATATATATATATATATATGTGTGTGTATATATATATATATATGTGTGTGTGTATATATATATACACACACACACACACACACACACATATATATATAGATATATATATATATACACACACACACACACACATATATATATATAGATATATATAGATATATATATATATATAGATATATATATTATATGTATGTCCTTATACTGCCCCAGTGACAGGATTCTTGTACCCAGTATATATAAAATGGGCAGAGCCATCTGAGGGGCGGGGCTAGTGCTCACCCATCTTCAAAAGTCACCAGCTGCCACTGAGCCTAGGCCATTTTTATGTAGAGCAACAGCTCTTTTTTTCAGATCCTCAGAGAGTTCTTTGCCATGAGGTGCCATGTTGAATTTCCAGTGACCACTATGAGAGAGTGTGAGAGTGATAACACCAAATTTAACACACCTGCTCCCCATTCACACCTGAATACTTGTAACACTAACAAGTCACATGACACCGGGGAGAAAAAAAGGCTAATTGGGCATTTGGATATTTCCACTTAGGGGTGTACTCACTTTTATTGCCAACTGTTTAGACATTAATGGCTGTGTGTTGAGTTATTTTGTGGGGACAGCACATTTACACTGCTATACAGGCTGTACACTCACTACTTTACATTGTAGCAAAGTGTCATTTCTTCAGTGTTGTCACATGAAAAGATATAATAAAATATTTACAAGAATGTGAGAATTTGTATTTTTGTGGTTATGCCCAATAAAAGTAAAGGGACATCTATTTCTGTAAACTTGTTTGCTAATTTACAATACATTTGAAATAATCCTATTCAGGTGAGTGAGTGTATTTGTTAGTGTATGCATTTAGTATAATTGATCTATTTTATTAATGAAGAAACAAAGATATCTTAAAATGCATTATTGCTGGTAGATTTTAAAGATTACTTATCTCTAAATAGGATTTGTCCATAATCCTACACAGTCACACACACAAAAAAAAAACTTTTATGGGAACCTAAACAATATTAAATGTATTTTATCTGTCATTATAATGCACGGAGAGATGCATTCTCATAGAAGTGCATGGTAACAGGGATTTATAATGTGATATCATATGTTGCTTCACTCACACAGTTAGGAGGAAAACATTACATAACTAAATACAATATATTTGGATGAACGTGATCAAGTTTATGTTTTTCAGAGCACTTTCAGAACTCCCTGATGCCTTTAATGCAGTAATATTGAGCCAGAGTATCACAACAATCAGCTTACTGTGTCACAACTACTGTGGCACTTTAAATTAGAGAATTTCTAACACATGATGAATCTAATAATATATGTGAGGTTTTGGGACAGTGTTGTCTACAAGGGGGGTGATGGAATGGGACAAATGGTGGAAATGATACACAAGAGATGCTAATATATTTGTTTGTGGGGGGCAAGATGATCATTTGTATATCCAAATTATATATATATATATATGGGTTCAAAGGGGTAATAGAATATCCAAGTATTTCTGAAAGAAGAGCAGAGGATACATTCTCCTGGACACTTAATCTTATTCTATGAGGGCAATTTATCAAATGTCTGTCGGACCTGATCATCGCTGAATGCGGAGAGCAATACGCCCCTTGCAGACTCGCAGCCAATCGGCCGCCAGCAGGGAGTTGTCAATCAACCGTACTCGATCGGGTTGTATTATGGCGATTCCTGTCCACCTGCTCAGAGCAGGCGGACAGGGTTATGGAGCAGCGGTCTTTAGACTGCTGCTTCATAACTGCTGTTTCTGGCGAGTCTTCAGACTCGCCAGAGACACGGGCCCTCAAAAATAAATGGGCCCCTATATATTAATAAAAGTTCTCAAACTTAGATTGGTAACAATCAGCAAACAGCATAGAACAAATGTTATATACCACAAAACACATAAATCCCCTGACTATGTATTGCAACTATGGTGCTTATATGTTTTAGTGTACTGTTATATTTGATGGCCATAAGATCCGCTTGCACAAGTGAAATGTTTGAACCGGCATTATTGCCCCTCTGGAATTTTGAGCAAAGGTTCAGAATGTCTGTGGCCAATTATAAATATACTAAAACGATAATGGGCTACATTATGAGTGGAGTACTATTTATCGCTCATCCTCATGTATTAAATCGGCTAGATAAAGGCTTTTTGCACGTCAGTTTGCATAGGTAGCGCGCATATTGCGGGACCGATTTATCAATCCGTCAATCAGCCCCAATGCATCTGTTTTCCACATGAGCCTTCAGGAGCCATGCAATCCGGAAATAGGAGTTAAGAAGCAGCGGTCTTAAGGCGGTGGACAGCAATCAGCCCGATCGGAAACAATCGGGTTGATTAACACCCCCTGCTAGGGACCGATTGGCCGTGAATCTGCAGGGGGCAGTATTGCACAAGCATTTCTCGTGAAATGCTTGTGCAATGATAAATGCCGACAGCATATGCTGTCGGCATTTTTCGATGTGCGGCGGACATGATTGCTACAGCGGATCATGTCCTATCTCACTTTGATAATTCGGCCTCCATAAGTTAAAAGTAAAAAGATTTAGCACAAGCTCTAACCCGATGTGCACAAAAAGCTGAACTTTTTGCGACCATGTTAACTTATACCCCCATAGCCTTCAATGGAGTGCGAAAAAACTAAAACCCTTACGCGCAACTTGATTGCGTTTTCTCAAGTATGCTAACCCAACATGAACCGTTTGTTATTTCACATTCCAATGTTCTTCACAAACAGAATATGTTCTATTTATTCATAAATACATCTGATGTTTTTTGGTAAAATATATATCTATACCAATATATATATATATATATATATATATATATATATATATATATATATATATATATACACACAATTATATTTAGGTATAGATATATACAGATATATCTGTAGGAATATCTATTTATAAATACTTACAACATATTCCATTATGTGAAGAACATTGGAATATGAAAGATTTACAGTAAATACATAGCTAAACACTTAAATATGAAAAAAATATATGTTTTTACATGTTTTCAACTACTTGACAGCAAAGGGCTCCAATGCACTGATATATACAGTATATATTATATATATATATATATTATATATATATATATATATATATATATATATATATTTATATTTATATATATATATTATATATATATATATATATATACATATGTATTTGTGTTTATACGTGGTATTCCATGTCTGTATATATATATATAATATATATATATATATATATATATATACATATAAATACATAAATTCTTATTAGATAGTGTTTTATGAGTGTAAGTGTACTTTTAAATATAATTTTGATGTGTTTGTGCAACTTTTTTGTCCAGCGTAACGGTTAACCAGAGCTCCGAAATCTTGACATGCGTTAAATTCAATTGAGGTCAATCGAAATTGTTTACTTTTAACCTGTAACACACAGGTACATCTGACGTGCACAAAGAGCTGCGATAAACCCTTTTCGTTTGGATGCAACAGTTAGCACAACCACTCGTAATCTAGCCCTATATATGTATAACGTCTTGTGGCATGTTTTAGTATATTTTTAATATTGACCCTGTAAAGGAATATACTTTGGTCTTGTGATTCTGATAAAGGGCACTTCACAAATTAGAATCCTAGATATACACAGCTGCTAGTATAAAGTGCAACTAACAGTTTATGGGACATGACTTCTTGACAAACACAAGGAATTCCTTTTTATCTTCAGATATTTGGAACTTAGTTAAACGTGTGCCAGTTAATATAATTATAAATCCGTCTCTGTCCTTGAAGAGCCATACAAAAATTAAAACCAAATGAGAACACGCCCCTTCCCCTCCGGGCACCAGAGATCCAAAAAACTTCATAGACCAAGGTCATCATTCTCACTGTGGAATCTGTTTCCATAGAAGTGACATGTCTAACCATGGGAGAAAAAAATACATAAAGGAGAAGAGGTTGAACAGCGTTCACATCTACTATCTGATGAGATCCTCTTTGTGAGTGCATTTATGTTTTTATTGTATTTAAGTACATTTATAAAGTACACTGCAGTGCTTCCTTCAAAGGAACACATCATGTCTGCAAAGCTCAATTACCTGAAGTTGTGCTAAGAACAATTACTAGTATTCATGTTTTGTTGTGGTTACAACTATACTCTTCTCAATAACCACAGATTACTTGAAATATGTTTTTCTCAAATGATACAAATGTTTTATAGCGAATGATAAATAAATTGTATTATTCATCTGGACTAGGTATATAAGGTAACATATTTAATATTCTTTTGACAACTAATTGTATTCTTGGAATTCCATTTACATTTTCATGCCATATGTCTGGATATGCACTCACATTAAATGCTAGATATAATGTATTCTGATATTTGTTTCTTACTTTTAAATCTCTTTGTTTTATTTTATTTTTGCATAATAGCAAAGTATCATTATTTTAGACGTACATAGAAATAATTTTTTAAAGGATGTGTTAGCCTCTGAGACTATTTGACTTTACAGTAATTAATCGATCATTGTCAAAGTCATAAAACTATATACAGCTCCAGCACTCATTAATTAAGAATATATCATAGTTACCGAATATCCACTTTTTTATTAACCTAAAAGACAAATTATTCACAAAAGCCCATCCAAGTACTTAAGCCTTAAAAATATTTATAGAGGCCCTTGGTTACAAAAAAATATAGGCTATTTTTAAAATGTTATAAAGTTGAAACCCTTCAACTTATATTTAAAAGTTTAGTGAATAATTTTTAAATAAAGGGTCAGTACAACAAATAAATAAAAAACATTTTGAATTGGTAATGACAATGGAATAAATTTGTTATCTTTAGTCTTTGTTTGGTTTAACCCCTATAACATAAAGATTATTGGGTTTCTTTATTGTAACAAAATTAGTCAGTTGTTGTTTTCTTTTGCTATGTGTTTTGAAACTTCCAGAGAGCAAAACGACTAGGAATTTTATTTGAATTGTACACTTGAGATAAATGCCACAGCTCACTCTTAGTACTGACATTTTTAAGATAAGCCTCATCCTTAACTCTTTCTGTTTCAGTCACTTATTGTGGTTAGATTATTTCACATATCCCAGTTAAAGTATGTGATTAAACTCATTCATGTTGTCTTTAAAGTTACATTAATCTAATTCATAGGTTTGATTTTTACTGCATAAGAATAGGACCTGTTGGTTTTCTGGAAGTTTATATAATTTATTTAGTAAACTGACCCATTAAACAAGATTGCACCTTCATGACAGGGTTTTTTTATGGGACGTGCCTCTATGCACACTAAGTCCAAACTAAGGGCTAGATTTATCAAAGCTAAGGCGGACAGGGGCGCATATACGCACCCCTGTACACCTCAGTTTGCCTGTGGTGGGGCAAAATTACCCGCATGTAATCACCATTGTACACGAGCGCAATTTTGCGCTCACGTGCAATCCCGCCCCTGCCTGCACACAGCCAATCACGCATGGGCAGGAGCTATCAATCTCCTCGGTTCGGACCTCGAGGTTAGGGAAGCGGGCGGTCTGGTGACCGCTGTTTGTTAAATTACGGCGAGCAAGTTCTTGTGAGAACTTGCAGCCGTAGGGCTTTGGTAAATTGTGCCCTAAATGTCTACATTACTGAATCACGGTCATGAATGCTTATTCCAGTTTACAAGTTCACTAACGTAGGCACAAGCACCTTAAAAGGCACACTTGTGAAATGAAGTCTGGATTTCTGGTTAACATATCTAGCAAAAACACGGCTTGCAAAAAGCTGTGAAATGGTTGTTAAAGATGTCCAAAAATGCCCTATCAGGGAATAATCAACTATCTAGAGGTGCTGAATTCAATAAGGCAAAAATGGTCTTGAAAAGGTGATACGAAAATGTATTGTGATTGCCGAGATCTTTTCAGATTCCAAAGGAAAAATAGAACCTTTTACTGAGGATCTGAAAAGCCATTTACAAGTGCAAGTGCTGTTTACAAGCTGTCGAGAATCAACAAAATTGTGCTATTGTGATTGCACCGAATTGAAAAAGAGCAGAAAACACCACTTCTGAAGATTATGATTGAGGCCAAAGTAACGTCTCTGTGTCATTTTTTATTCCTCCCACTTTATAACATTGAACTTTTCCTTATTTGATTTTGTTAAGGGAACCTAATGCTGTTATTTTTTTTTTTATTTAACACAAACCAGAGAACAGAAATCCCTAAGCCTACTTTGTTCCTAGAGTCTTTAGCTCATTTGTAAATTTGGGTGAAATGAGCATTGAGCACTTCAGTCAATCCCAGCAATAAAGGAATATGCAGATACCTACATCTTGTTGATGGTCTATTGTTTTTAGGGACTAAGGCTAGAATAGAAGAATGCATAAGTGATTATGACAAGCATTGCAGAAATCTATAGGAAAACTAAGCACTGGAACGGACAGAAAATAAATGAAAACAGTATGGGGATGCTAAGAATTGGAACATGTATCCCGGGTGAAGCTCTCATGCAACAAGTGAAAAGATGCAGGATAAACAAATGAACTTGTTATGTGTCCAGACAAGACCACTAGCAACTCTTCTCATACTTTTGCAGAGGTTCTGATGCTTTTGTAGTGTAATTATATGAGATAAAACGGGGTGTTTTTTTCAATCTCTAAAGTAATTATCAAATCCCTGCTCAAGAAATACCCATTGGACAAATTCCAAAGCCCAGATTTTCACATGTACCAAAAAGTCATAATAATCAAATCATAGAGGACGACATAACCTTGGACCACATTTAGTTAGGGGTTAAATACCGACAGCCCTAATACAACATTAGACATTTCTAGATAAGTGATTCCCATTGTGTTTTGTTTTTTCTCAAATTTTAAAATTCATATGACACACTTAATCAGCTTTTATATGTTTGAGACATACAAAAAAAAAATCATCAATGGGGCGCATCAATATAAAATGCAACGTATTGATTAAAGGGACCAATGAAAATCTAACATGTAGAATGATGTTAATAGACTTCAATTTGTTTAGTGTAATCTAAAAGTTATACTCTGACTTTAAAAAAATCCTTATTTGTAATGGAAACAGAACATAGAAATCTAAATTTAAAGAAGAACCATTTTGTTTGTCTCTAATACTAAAAAAAGATACGTATTCTTAATTAGTATTACCACTTCTGCTGTAAGACTATTCCATGTATTATCTACCCTTATTGTAAATAAGTATTTTGAAAATAACCTTCTATCTTGAAATAATGACCTTATGACAAAACAATTAGCTCCATCTTTGCTGCTATATAATCCAGGTGGCAAGAATCAGTCCAGGCATTAGTCACAATGTTATATTTAAAGGGGTAGTATACACCAATTTTAATAACTGCATGTAATAGACACTACTATAAAGAAGAATATGCACAGATACTGATATAAAACTCCAGTATAAAACCTTTTAAATGCTTACTTAGGTGCTCCCAGTTTAGCACTGTTTGAGTTTTGGCTGGGACACCCAGTGAAAGGATCTAGGAAAACAGAAAGAGCAGACCCCCCCCCCCTTTCCTGCATATAAAAAGACAGATAACAAACAGCAGCCAGCAGGAGTCTGTAAACGTGCGTATACATCTGACACTGTGGGGCTTGGTTAGGAGTCTGAAAATCAGCACAATGTTTTTAAAAAATAAGTACAACTATACATTGTTATAAAAACACTTCCAGATGGGCTATATAAATGGATCAGCTGCAAAACATTCATGCAATGAAAAATCTAGTGTACAATGTCCCTTTAACTAGGACTGGGATAGCTTACCAATAAATGCTATGTCCATGTGTTTAATAGTTATATACAGTACAAATTACTTTTAGTTTGGTTATTGCAGCATTGTTCATTGCGAGAATAACGTTAATGTGATAAATGGGGCATATTTATCAAGCTCCGTACGGAAACAGAAGTTATGAAGCAGTGGTCTAAAGACAGCTGCTCCATAACCTGTCCACCTGCTCTGAGGCGGCGGACAGAAATCAACCCGATCGAATACTATCGGGTTGATTGACACCCCCTGCTAGCTGCCGATTGGCCACGAATCTGCAGGGGGCATAAGAACTGCTGGTGCAATGATAAATGCTGACAGTGTATGCTGTCGGCATTTATCGATGTGCAGCTGACATGATCCGCTATATCGGATCATGTTCACTCGCACCATAATAAATAGGACCCATAGTCATAGATCTTGTTGCATTCATATGTTTTCAAGAACTCAAGGGTCTCTTCTACAGAATTGTCTCAAGGATATGTGAGGAGAAATCACCTAAGCTATTGAATGCTCATGAAATGCAGCACCTTAATCTATGGGCACAGCGTACTTCAAAAAGATAACTACATCTGCTAATAATAATAATAATAAATATATATGAAATAACAATAATTAAATGATGGTTTCATTACTGGGTTATTGGGGTAATATAGACTATTCAGTAACCTATGTCTCCCATATTTTTTAGCTTAGAAAAACAAGAGCCATGATACTAACACAAAATGAAGATAGCAGTTGCTAAGTGACAGCTATTATTAATATGACATTCATTTAAAAGCTATAACTGGAATTTAAAATGAGGGGTCTTATGATATATTTCTATGCTTAGATAGTCATAAGGGTTTCTGCCGAGTCACCACACACCTGAATAGGACCCACCTTGATGACCCCATCTTTGAATGAAGCATCTCCTTTTTCTAAAGAGGAATCACCTGCCTCCTGCAGGTCCCTTTTAGAGTCTAGAGCACCCTAAAAGTCCTATGACAATTAACCCACTTGCTACCATTAGGGACATGAGACAACTCATTTGAAAGACTGTTTTCCCACTTTCATATGACAAGTGTGTGTTATGTATGCTGTCTTTATGGAATAGGGACTCCTTAGGACCCATTATCCCCTTACTGTTAACACATTATGGAGATGATTGCCATTTGTATGGACCCATCATTGAAGAAAAAAACGGGGTGTCACTGTGTTTTATGGTCATAAGACTGGGACAGGTGGCCCCATGATCCAATTATAAAAAAGAGAGGAATCCTGTAATTTAAATGAGAGGTCTCATTTCTCTCTAAATAAATAACAAGAGAGATAAAGTCTCTAAAGTAGCCCCCACCTTCCATAGATAAACTTATTAGTAGCTAGGTGACTTCCATTTCTCACTGTAATCACCTGCATCCTAGTGAGACAAGTGACGTCTCATTTTAAAGAGGGGCTGTTTATTCCCTTTCAGGACATTAAGGGACCAGTTATCTAGAGGTCTCTGGGCTGGCAAAATTATTTAAGAATGCACCCAAGTCCATCTATTTCCCTAGTGAAATTATATAAATCAACTTTTTACTTTAAAAAAAAAAAAACGCATGGGGAGAATACTGCATTTTTGTATGCATACATTATAAAAAATTAACAATTAAAATTGTAATTTAAAAATCATACAAAACAAATAATTGATCCATTCACACGAAAATATACAGGAACAAACTATTGTTAAGGTGCATCAAAAATCTTATTTTATCACAAATATAAATTGTACAGGAATAATTCATATTAAATATGCAAAGCGTAAATCTTAAGTTAAGTACACTTGATGTGCAAAAACACACAAAAAAATCATACTTATAAGTACAAAACACAAAGCATAATTGTTGTTTTTTTTTCATAAAATTGGCTAAACATGGGTGTTCCATGGGTGTGTATGAAATAGTTTTTTCTCGCAAAGGGGTGGTGAGCTTTTCTCAAAATACTCAAAATAATTATAACCCCTAATAGAAAAACAAATGCATATGAAAATATAGGTGATTTAAGATGCTATACACAGAAAGCAATGTGAAGTGATTTATATTGGCTGCAGGATTTAATTTTTAAAGTGTGCCCCCTGCTAACTCTGCCCTACACAGCAAAGTTTCCCTTAAGGGATTAAATGCCATATACTCCTCAGTGGGAAGCATTAATAATAACTTAACTATTTACATAATAACGTTTAATGTAACTGTAACCTTATTTCTAATGTAGAAATAAAAACACCTTCTTGGTTATAAAACCCACAGGTCACGTTTATTGTGGCAACACAAGGAACCAAACAACCAGTACAAATAAACATGGACCAGGGGGGCAGCAATGAGGTACTAGCTAATGCGTAGTAACTCATGCTAACAAGATGGGCAGTACCAGGGATGCAGGAGAGGAAGTAGAGCATAGCTCGATACTGTAATGGCTTAGGGAGTTCTCGGCTTCGAATCACACGGGCAGGGAACACCCCAGACGCATGTCTGAGGACTTCACCCCTAGCTGGAAATAGCTGTCACTCTACCTCGATCACATCCTGCCCCCGGACACTGTCCACCCGCCAGCCCAGGGTGCTAACCCACCACTCCAGACCATTAGGACCAGGGTCAACAAGGTGCAAACCCCATTGAACACCTGAGGAGCTGAAAAATAACGTCCTTGGACTTGTGGAAATAGGCTGGCTAGCCCTCAACATGCCTTGGACTCCCCTAACACTATAGGGACCACCATAGGGATGAATAAATAATAAAAAAAGGGAGGGATAGGGTGGGGAAAACTTCATGGATACAAGCAGAAAGAGGATTTGGACTTCCTGTACAGGTCTTAAAAAGGTAAGCCAAACCCCTCCTCTCTAACTGCAACATTGTTTCACACACACACACAAGAACACTCCCACTCCTCCGTCTTGGCCTTAAACCTTATGTGCATTCCAGGCAATTTGCCTTACATTTGCTTTCCAGTGAGCTCCCTTCATTTCTATAGGAGACATCAAGCCTTGCAGGGACTGCCCTTTTTTTAAGATAATTCTACCTGGGCAGCCCCTGCGAGGGTCGTGGTAAAAACCATATCTGATCTGGTAAGGTTAAGACAATGGGGCCGAATAATCAAGGGCTGAATGGCCCCTGATCCCTTTGTTTCTGTGCGAGCGCTCAGGCTCACCGGAAACAGGAGTTAAGAAGCAGCGGTCGCTCCTCAACTTGTCCACCGCCTCTGACTGGTGTACATAAATCTGCCCAATCCTATACGATCGGGTTGATTGACACCCCCTGCTAGCGGCCAATTGGCCACGAATCTGCAGGGGCCAGCATTGCACAAGCAGTTCACCAGAACTGCTTCTGCAATGTTAAATGCTGACAGCGTATGCTGTCGTAATTTAGCGATGTCGGGAAGACATGATACGCTACAGCAAATCATGTCTGCCCGCCATATGATAATTCGGCCCCTCTAGCTCCTCATTCACACACTTTACAATGAGGAAACCTATTTTATGTAGGTGAGCATCCTGCTTCATTTCCAGTGGTGAGTCAGGGAAAGGACCCTATGTAATTCTCCATTACATTAATTTAAACTAATATTTCACATTGAGGGTACATTTTCAAGAGATTCTGTTTATTAGTTTGTAATATTAATATTACTATTAGTTAAGATTAAAATGTGCATTAATAAATATATATACAGTATATATATATATATATATATATATATATATATATATATATATATATATATATATATATATATATATATATATATATATATACAGGGAGTGCAGAATTATTAAGCAAGTTGTATTTTTGAGGATTAATTTTATTATTGAACAACAACCATGTTCTCAATGAACCCAAAAAACTCATTAATATCAAAGCTGAATAGTTTTGGAAGTAGTTTTTAGTTTGTTTTTAGTTATAGCTATTTTAGGGGGATATCTGTGTGTGCAGGTGACTATTACTGTGCATAATTATTAGGCAACTTAACAAAAAACAAATATATACCCATTTCAATTATTTATTTTTACCAGTGAAACCAATATAACATCTCAACATTCACAAATATACATTTCTGACATTCAAAAACAAAACAAAAACAAATCAGTGACCAATATAGCCACCTTTCTTTGCAAGGACACTCAAAAGCCTGCCATCCATGGATTCTGTCAGTGTTTTGATCTGTTCACCATCAACATTGCGTGCAGCAGCAACCACAGCCTCCCAGACACTGTTCAGAGAGGTGTACTGTTTTCCCTCCTTGTAAATCTCACATTTTATGATGGACCACAGGTTCTCAATGGGGTTCAGATCAGGTGAACAAGGAGGCCATGTCATTAGATTTTCTTCTTTTATACCCTTTCTTGCCAGCCACGCTATGTGATGGAGCATTGTCCTGCATGAAAATCATGTTTTTCTTGAAGGATGCAGACTTCTTCTGTACCACTGCTTGAAGAAGGTGTCTTCCAGAAACTGGCAGTAGGACTGGGAGTTGAGCTTGACTCCATCCTCAACCCGAAAAGGCCCCACAAGCTCATCTTTGATGATACCAGCCCAAACCAGTACTCCACCTCCACCTTGCTGGCGTCTGAGTCGGACTGGAGCTCTCTGCCCTTTACCAATCAAGACTCACTCTCATTTCATCAGTCCATAAAACCATAGAAAAATCAGTCTTGAGATATTTCTTGGCCCAGTCTTGACGTTTCAGCTTGTGTGTCTTGTTCAGTGGTGGTCGTCTTTCAGCCTTTCTTACCTTGGCCATGTCTCTGAGTATTGCACACCTTGTGCTTTTGGGCACTCCAGTGATGTTGCAGCTCTGAAATATGGCCAAACTGGTGGCAAGTGGCATCTTGGCAGCTGCACGCTTGACTTTTCTCAGTTCATGGGCAGTTATTTTGCGCCTTGGTTTTTCTACACGCTTCATGCGACCCTGTTGACTATTTTGAATGAAACGCTTGATTGTTCGATGATCACGCTTCAGAAGCTTTGCAATTTTAAGAGTGCTGCATCCCTCTGCAAGATATCTCACTATTTTTGACTTTTCTGAGCCTGTCAAGTCCTTCTTTTGACCCATTTTGCCAAAGGAAAGGAAGTTGCCTAATAATTATGCACACCTGATATAGGGTGTTGATGTCATTAGACCACACCCCTTCTCATTACAGAGATGCACATCACCTAATATGCTTAATTGGTAGTAGGCTTTCGAGCCTATACAGCTTGGAGTAAGACAACATGCATAAAGAGGATGATGTGGTCAAAATACTCATTTGCCTAATAATTCTGCACTCCCTGTATATATATCATTATCAACCAGATTACAAGTTGTGCGTTATGGCTGCTCGCTAATTACTTGTACGTTATTTTCACCTTTCATAGCACTGCTATTAAAGGTTTGCAAAAAGCAGGCTTGGGCGGGCGGGCGATATGGTTGCGTTGAGCTCCATACCTCACCCAAATACAAGTGCTGCTTTGACGTGCTCGTGTACGATTTCCCCATAGACATCAATGGGGAGAGCCGGCAAAAAAGAAGCCTAACACCTGCGATCGCGGAAACAAAAGCTCCGTAATGCAGCCCGATTGATGGGGAAAGAAAAAGTAACGTTAAAACCTAACTCCCTAACATAAACCCCACGTCTAAACACCCCTAATCTGCCACCCCAACATCACTGCCACCTACATAATGTTACTAACCTCTAATCTGCCGCCCCACCTAAATAAAACTATTAACCCCTAATCTGCCATCCGTCCATACCGCTGCTATAATAAACCTATTAACCCCTAAACCTAACCCTAAACCTAACCCTAGCCCTAAACCTAACACCCCCTAACTTTAACATAATTAAAATCAAGCTAAATTAAAGTTACAATTATTAACTAAATAATACCTATTTAAAACTAAATACTTACCTGTAAAATAAAACCTAAGCTAGCTACAATATACCTAATAGTTATATTGAAGCTAGCTTAGGTTTTATTTTTATTTCACAGTTAAGTTTTTATTTATTTTAACTAGGTAGACTAGTTAGTAAATAGTTATTAACTATGTACTAATTTCCTAGCTAAAATAAATACAAAGTTACCTGTAAAATAAAACCTAACCTGCCTTACACTAAAACCTAACATTACAATAAATTAAAATACATTAAATTAATACAATACATTGATCTAAATTACAAAAAAATATAAACACTAAATTACACAAAATAAAAAGGAAATTATCAAAGATAAAAAAGAATTACTCCTAATCTAATAGCCCTATCAAAATAAAAAGCCCCCCCAAAATAAAAAACCTAGCCTACACTAAACTGCCAATGGCCCTTTAAAGGGCCTTTTGCGAGGCATTGCCCGAAAGAAATCAGCTCTTTTACCTGTAACAAAAAAATACAAACAACCCCCAACAGTAAAACCCACCACCCACACAACCAAACCCCCCAAATAAAAACCTATCTAAATAAACCTAAGCTAACCATTGCCCTGAAAAGGGCATTTGGATGGGCATTGCCCTTAAAAGGGCATTTAGCTCTTTTACTGCCCAAACCCTAAACTAAAAATAAAACCCACCCAATAAACCCTTAAAAAAACCTAACACTAACCCCTGACGATCCACTTACAGTTTTCGAAGACCGGACATCCATCCTCATCCAGGTGGCAGACGTCTTCATCCAAGCGGGCAGAAGTCCTCATCGAAGCCGGCAGAAGTCTTCATTCAAGTGGGCAGAAGTCTTCATCCAGACGGCATCTTCTCTCTTCATCCATCCGGCATCTTCTATCTTCATCCATTCGGCACGGAGCGGGTCCATCTTCAAGACATCCGACGCAGAGCATACTCTTCTTCCGATGGTCAACGAAGAATGAAGTTTCCCTTTAAGGTACGTCATCCAAGATGGCGTCCCTTACATTCCAATTGGCTGATAGAGTTCTATCAGCCAATAGGAATTAAAGGGTAAAAAAATCCTATTGGCTGTGGCAATCATCGTCGGGGGTTAGTGTTAGGGTTTTTTAAGGGTTTATCGGGTGGGTTTTATTTTTAGCTTAGGGTTTGGGCAGTAAAAGAGCTAAATGCCCTTTTAAGGGCAATGCCCATCCAAATGCCCTTTTTAGGGCAATGTTTAGCTTAGGTTTATTTAGATAGGTTTTTATTTGGGGGGTTTAGTTGTGTGTGTGGTGGGTTTTACTGTTGGGGATTGTTTGTAATTTTTTACAGGTAAAAGAGCTGATTTCTTTGGGGCAATGCCCAACAAAAGGCCCTTTTAAGGGCCATTGGCAGTTTAGTTTAGGCTAGGTTTTTTTTTTTTGGGGGGGGGCTTTTTTAGTAGTAGTTCTTAGTAGTAATTCTTCTTTATTTTTGATAATTTCGTTTTTTATTTTGTGTAATTTAGTGTTTATTTTTTTGTAATTTAGATAAATTTATTGTATTTTTTATTTATTTAATTTTATTGTAATGTTAGGTTTTAGCGTAAGGCAGGTTAGGTTTTATTTCACAGGTAAGTTTGTATTTATTTTAGCTAGGTAGTTATTAAATAGTTAATAACTATTTAGTAACTTTTCTACCTAGTTAAAATAAATACATACTTACATGTGAAATAAAAATAAAACCTAAGATAGATACAAAATAACTATTAGTTATATTGTAGCTAGCTTAGGTTTTATTTTACAGGTAAGTATTTAGTTTTAAATAGGAATTATTTAGGTAATAATTGTAAGTTTTATTTAGATTTATTTTAATTATATTTAAGTTAGGGGGTGTTAGGGTTAGTGTTAGGTTTAGGGGTTAATAGGTTTATTATAGCAGCGGTGTGGGCGGACGGCAGATTAGGGGTTAATAATATTTAAATAGTGTTTGCGATGCGGGAGGGCAGCATTTTAGGGGTTAATAGGTTTATTATAGTGGCGACGATGTCGGGAAAGCGGTGGAATAGGGGTTAATACATTTTTTCAGTGGCGGTGATGTCCGGAGCGGCAGATTAGGGGTTAATAATTTTATTATAGTGTTTGCGATGCGGGGGGGGCCTCAGTTTAGGGGTTAATAGGTAGTTTATGGGTGTTTTATGGTACAGCTTTGTAGCGTAAAACTCATAACTGCTGACTTTAGATGGCGGTACGGATCGTCATTTTAGGCTGTACCGCTCACTTTTTTGCCTTACAGCAAAACTTGTAATACCGGCACTATGGAAATCCCATTGAAAAAGGACTTTTCTTAAAGTGTGGTACTGACATTGCGTGACGGCCAAATTACTGTGCGGTACAGCTATTCTGACAAGACATGTAATAACGGCGTTAGGGAAAAAGCATTGTTATGGGCCATAAGGATTCTTTTTCACTCATAACGCCAAACTCGTAATCTAGCTGTATATTAATTATTAGTAAAACATATGTAAAGTTACATAAAAATATATTGAACATTGTTATCCTTTTGACTGAGCTGTGCTTCTATAAATAAAAGTAGTAAATAGCATTATATAGTATGGTTTTTTTTAGCCTATAATTCTAGGTACAAAACTAAAGCAATGTCTCTCTCTATTCAATACAGGGTGTCCTGAATAGAAGTTAAGTAAAATTGTACCTGTTAGAGGAAGTAAAATAAATGTGCAAATATTTATATTTGTATATTAAAGTTATATTTATTTTCAAACAGATGTTTTTGCAGAAACCATCACTGTAAATTGGGATAAAACATCACTGTATGTAAAAAAGCAAAAGGGAGGCAGGTTAATTTGTTCTTATCTTTTTCTATAGTATAAGCAAATTTACAAATGGTACTGTTCCTAGAATTATTATAGATTTTTTTTAATATAACCCAGTTTGAGCATTAATAGCTGTGCAAGCAAATTCATATAATGATAAAAAGGCTTTTTATATATTATGTTGTGCTTATATAGATTTCAAAATATATAGGTCCGTTTAGAAATATTCTAAGCTGAGTATCAGAGGAAACAATAAAGTATTGGCTGTTGAGGGGTTAAATTGCTGCTGAAGTCACACATATTTTGATAGATTTTAAGAGTGGTAGTCAGGTAAGAATTTGCACAGAAAAGACCACATAAAGGCTTTTACAGTATAAACCTTTAGCTCGTCATACACTATGAAAGCGAATGAACTTCCAGCTGAGAGATCCCAGCCAATCGCAGGACACATCCCTAGCTCTATCATCAGTCCTTGGTAGGGAAGGGTTTGCTTTTATGCACTGTATTTGGAAGAAAGATAAAATGCCTGGTCTGGATTGCCTCTAGAGATCAACTCCCCCTCTATAATGAGAATGAACAGCACCTTGGCTGGGGAATCCACAGAAAATTGACAAGGCAGGTTCGGTATCTCTGTCTCAGGCCTTATCTGTGTTCTATTCCTAGCAGTTATCTGGTGGTAGCTCCCTTTCTGCAGTGAGAGGTGCTCTGGATTACTAAACCTCCATGTACGACAATTTGTACCTGCATGGATTTGAAGATTCGGAAGCGGTAAGCATTTTTTTGCAGCCAGTCTGTTTCTTTCAGCTTTTTCAGTACATGCAGAAGAATGAGAAATACATTTCATACTTGATTGAGAATGCATGCATGCTTTCAAACAGCAGCCTAAATGCTCATTTGTCCATAAAGCATTACTAAAGATGAAAATTGTGTGCAGGCATGAGTATAGTTTTGCTTATATTTAAAACCATTTGTTAGTTTTCACCCAGTTTACTATTTCAAAATATTTACATGAAATATAATGAGATGGAATCTATTTATCTATCTATCTATGTTTGTGTGTGTGTATATATATATATATGTGTGTGTGTATGAATGTCTGTGTGTATATATATATATATATATATATATATATATATGTGTGTGTGTGTGTGTGTGTGTTTATGAATGTGTATATATATATGTATATGTGTGTGTATGAATGTGAATATATATATATATATATATATATATATGTGTGTGTGTGTATGAATGTGTATATATATATATGTATATATGTGTGTGTGTGTGTGTGTGTTTATGAATGTGTATATATATATATGTATATATGTGTGTATGAATGTGAATATATATATATATATATATATATATGTATATGTGTGTGTGTATGAATGTGTATATATATATATGTATATGTGTGTGTATGAATGTGAATATATATATATATGTATATGTGTGTGTGTGTATGAATGTGTATATATATATATATATATATATATATATGTGTGTGTGTGTATGAATGTGTATATATATATATATATATATATATATATGTGTGTGTGTGTGTATGAATGTGTATATATATATATATATATATATATATATGTATGTATATATAAATAAATATATATATAGATTCTGACACAGACACTAGACACACAGACGAACATTTAAAATTGTAATGTGAAAGAAAATACTTAAAACAAATATATCGAACAATACAATTATTTTACATAAATTCATTGATTTTCTTTATTTTTCATCATTAATATTGTAAGTCTGGCATATTTACTAGTAGCCTTACCTTATTATGATACCTCTTATTTGAATTATGTCTACTGAACAAATTTTCTTAAGTGCAACTTTAAGGCCTTTATTTTTTGCCAACGTGCAGTAAAGACAAATAATTGATTTTGAATCCAGAGAATAGATGTTAATTAAAAAAACAGTTTCCTTTAAAAAGTAGCATAAACAAGGAATATTATATAAGAATTCATTGATTTTCATAAAATAATCTGGTGTGTACGTCATTGCAGATGTGTAAACCTAGTGTTGTGACAATCACAGGGGACCAGATAAGATTCCATGTCAGTTCTGATAAGTCTTTCTCTGGCTACACACTCTAAATACAGTGCCACTGTGTAAAATGCTACTGTGTTATATTCCAACAGACATTTTTCTTATTGTTTCCAAATGAAATAGATTTGGACCATGTTGCTTGAAGACACACTAGATCTGACTTCCCCATTGTTCATTCCAAGCCATTTTTAAAACAGTGTGAACGCTTCTGTTTAAATATTGAGTGATCAATTCAAAGAAAGAGGCCGAATGTGCTTCTTGGAAGCTGTTCTGCAAAGGATGTGCAACCCCTGTTGTTAGAGACCATTCTAAGCCCATCCATTCAGGGGGGGAGGATGAGGAGGAGGAGGGATCTTGGTAACAGAAGAGAGACACACACACTGGGTCTCGAGGGATAGAATCTATGTGAGCAGCATCAGCTCTGGAGGGAAAATCAGAAGTATTCACTGATCTTATGTACTGGTGATGTCTGTGCAGCCTGAAATAGGTTTGGGATTTGTCCTATAAGTAGGCTGACCATATTGCCGCTTTAAAAATGGACACATATGAAAAATACATATGTCAAGGCTGTTTTCAGCGCTGTTAAAAGAAATGTTTTGTATAAGAACCCTGACATATGTATTTTTCATATGTGTCCCTTTCTAAAGCGACAATATGGTCACCCTACCTATAAGTTTATTTGTTTGCTTTTTAATTAAATCTGCATTATTCTCAGTTACCAGTTTTGCTGGGAGAGAAATAGCTTTGCAAGTTCTGCTCTCAGAACACGTGAAGTAGCTAATGAGTAGCTTAATTAGATTTTTTTCATTGTGTCAACTAAAAAATAAAATGAGAAGGCAAAAGTATATACTGATACCTAAACATATATAAAAGTGCAAATACAAAACAAAATGCTCTAATGTGTATGAGCATTGTATTGTTGCTTGCATATAACTATAAGTTTAACCCCACGCAAAAGGAGTTAAACACAACTTTAGAACAGCAATGCACTGCAGGGAACTAGATAAACATGTATGGTGAGCTAAAGACAAAAGACGTGTCTGGAACCACCAATAACCATCTAAAACCCAGTATTGCATGGCCGCTCCTGACCCTTCCTAGGTATGCTTTTCAACAAAGGATACCAACATAATGAAATAGATTTAATAATAGACGTAAACTGAAAAGTCTATTAAACCTCAGTTAAAGGGACAGTCAAGTAAAAAAAAACTTTCATGATTTTATATAGGGCATGTAATTTTAAACAACTTTCCAATTTACTTTTATTACCAATTTTGCTTTGTTCTCTTAGTATTCTTAGTTGAAAGCTAAATCTAGGAGGTATATATGCTAATTTCTTAGACCTTGAAGGCCACCTCTAATCTGAAAGCATTTTGACAGTTTTTCACCACTAGAGGGCGTTAGTTCATGTTTTTCATATAGATAACATTGAGCTCAGGCACGTGAAGCTCTTAAGAGCAAGGACAGATTGGCAAAAAATGCAAGTCTGAAAAAAGAACTGAAATAAGGGGGCAGTTTGCAGAGCCATAGATGCAAGGTAATCACAGAGGTAAAAAGTATATTATTATAACTGTGTTGGTTATGCACAATTGGGGAATGGGTAATAAAGGGATTATCTACCTTTTTAAACAATAAAAATTCTGGTGTTTACTCTCCCTTTAAGTAATTATTTAGCAAAGTAGCTGCCACAAACCCTTCATATATACACAGACCTAGAAACATAGGATTATTATAATTTATATATAAAGTGCCTCAAAGATCTATAGGACTACCTGTATGAGTAGGGGGGTACGTAATGTCACTCATGATTCATGATAAAAAATGCAGATGTATTAAAAAGACTAAATAAAAATACATTAAAAGGCCATTACAGTGGAAAACATATTTGTTAGACCATGTTATTTTAACCCTAGCAATCCTGCTACGCTATCTGTTTATCCTCCTACTGGTCCCGAGCGCAAACTGTCAGCCATCCAATCAGCAGTAGTAGTTGCAGAGCTGAGTCATGTGACTACCGCTGCTGATTGGGTCTGCAGCGATATCTGCTTGGAGCCAGCAGTTCTCTGTGGCTACCAAGTGGTACTTCAACTATGTGTTAGCTTCTTTGCAGCAGTTAAACACATATCATTGCAGAGCTGCTACTGTTAAAATTATATGCAAATGAGAACATGTCATTTACACACTATAATGACCCTTTAATACAAGAGTTGGAGAAGGCTGCTCTGCAGAGCTTACAATCTACAGGGTCAATGTTGGGGAGCTCCGCAGAAAAGAAAGGAGTGCTTTATTTGTAGGTTGTAAATGTAGTCAGGGTAGTAACCTATTTTGGGCAAGTGAGGTATCAGATATTAAAAGCACTAGATTGATGCATTGTGGTCAATGAACCATAGGGGCATATTTATCAAGCTCCGTATGGAGCTTGATGCCCGTGTGAAGGCTCGTCGGAAACAGAAGTTATAAAACAGCGGTCTAAAGACCGCTGCTCCATAACCTGTCCACCTGCTCTGAGGAGGCGGACAGACATCGCTAGAAATCAACCCGATCGAATACGATCGAGTTGATTGACACCCCCTGCTAGCGTCCGATTGGCCGTGAATCTGCAGGGGGCGGCTTTACACCAGCAGTTCACAAGTACTGCTAGTGCAATGATAAATGCCGAGAGCGTAAGCTGTCGGCATTTATCGATGTGCAGCGGACATTTTCTGCAATATCGTATCATGTCTGCTCGCACATTAATAAATAGGCCCCTTAGAGAGGACAATTCTGGTATATACTCTATGACTGTGGTAGTCTGAAAGATTACATCTATTAAAATATCAGTATTTCTGGGGGGGCGGAGCTAGCCATCGTGGAGGAAAGACGCATCTTAATGGAGCTCCTGGAAAATCTTTACTTTAATTTGATATTCTCTACAAATTGTTGCTGATAGTGTAGTGTAAACTATACATTGGAAACAGGCATGCTGAGTACACTAGTTACAGCTTCAAAGAATAGTTATCCCGACCGGGAGCCTACTCTAAGCTCTATGAACTATTCCTACGCAGCCATTTTAACTTGAACCTACCAACCTCCAACGCTACCTATATCAGAATTTTAAGACGATAGATGATGGAACCTATGAATTCTACCGTGCTGAAGGCATTGGAAGACCAGATATGCAGACGCTTTTCTATATTTGAAACAAATATCCTAGTGGCACTAAAGGGGGCATACAGTGAGGGAATGCAGGGCTGTGGCCCGGCCTCTCCGGAAAGCATTTCAACTGCACAACCAGCAGTGTTGGTGAACCCGAGGACAAATGTTAGACTCGCTTCCCAATCTGACTTAGGATATATAGTACAGCCACATATGGATAAGAAGGGTCTTTTGTCCCTGAACATACAATTGGTTATTCCCAGAAATGGCAGAGGTGAACTTACTACATCACTTGCGGCAGACAACAAAGGGTTCAAAATGGAGTCAGACCAAGTAGATGGCTATACCGAAATCAGTCCGGAAGGTCATCTCCAGGTGTAAGGTCTGTGCTGGCCTCAGCAGGAGGGACACAAATAGATCCTAGTTATCTAAGCCATCAGTGGATTATAGTTATTGAGCACAAGGTGGGACAAGGCACCCAGAATGACGCCATAGAGAGACATTGTCCTGCAGGGCCTGCACAGCTATTGTCAGCGGCTTTAGAGAGACAGTATAAACTTGGCATCAGATAAAGACCTGCTTGTATATATATATTTCTTGCAGTCTGTTAACGTGATTATGTTCAGGTCCTATGATATATGATGGCTTGCCAGCCTGATCTGCCTGTCTGCATAATTCTGCAATCAGTATTTACTCTTATAATGTTTACGTACATGATGTTCATATAGTTGGTTAAATGTTTTCTGTTGCATAAGGTACACTTCAGGGGCCATAGTTTGTTTTTGTTTTGAGCCGGTACATTTTGAGCCCCACCCTGCAGGAGTGAAGTCCATGGTATGCGGATCTAGATGGCTCCCATGCTTCATATTAAACCCTGAATGTATGGTAGGCATTTCTCTCCATATACCCTAGACACCCATTAGCCAATATTAAATGAAAAATGCTGCGGTTCTATGGGTGTGTAAATCAATGTTTGAGCTAATGCATAATACAAGTGGAGCTAGGTCTGAGACATTCCAATACTTGTTTACCCAATTTGCTGGGCTACCTGCGGCCGGGGTGGACTAGTAAAGATAACACATATGTACTGACATAGTTTTACTTTGGGTTATTCTATATGCACAACTACATTAAAGTCTCCTAGACCACTTACATTAAGGTAAACAATAGCAGTATAGAGATAGTTTTGTCTATCTAAGTAACAACATAGTTATATACTTCCCCAGCTGGGAAAGCCATATTATTTATTCTATGCTACCATATAAGGGTAAACTAATACCATATATATCTACATAATAAGCCCATCTGGAGTTGTCTGGCTTCTGCAACCATGGTCATATTTATATATATATATATATATGTGTAGATCTGGAGCTGCTTACCTACGATAATTAATCTGCTACCAAATAGACTTCCCCCTGGAGGGTTATCTAAACACCATACATGAATAGCCCTAAGAGAACATCTTACATTTAAAAAGTTACACCACAGATCTCTAGGGCAATCTTAAATGTCTTATATAGGTCTCCCTGGGGTTTAGTGAACATTCTGGTACACTGGCCTCTATCTGGTCTCAAAATTCTGACCCTTCTGCAACCAGGTTCTTCCTAAATATTACTCCATCCCCCCAAAAAAAGTTTGGTTTATTTGATAAACATAGGAACGCAGATTGCATGGAACCCTCCCTTTCACTTTTTAAATCAAGTATTCTATCTTTCAGAAGCATATATTTGTACCGAGTACTCTAGGTGAGTTAAGAGCATGCGGCATATGAACAATACAATAACCAATAGGGATATTGTTTTTCTGAGGTGGACAATACATTTCGTAGGAGCAACAATATGGTTGTTTCTACTCTAGACTAAAATGTTCCCACAGTATATATTTTGTATTCATTGGACAGGATATTAATGTTGCCTACTACAAATGACTAATCAGAGACAGTCGCTCTTTCATGTGTTCTCATGCCACCATATTATTGTACCTCTTAACGTTAATAAGCTTCTTGTGCTTAATATTACCCCCTCCCTTATGTTTGATTGTACTATACACTCTTTATTCTAGATGTATATGATACAAATAAGCTTAATATGCTTCAATAGTGCTAAAAGATCCATAAGGGATCTTATATTATAGAAACCCTCCTGCTATTCTGTGTAATGGGCGCACTGTAGGTCCATCAGCGGCCTCACCTATGCTAAGGAGGTGGAAAACTGAGGATGAATGTTTGATATTTTCCTTTTAGGTCATCTTACAGGCATAATTTGCATTGTTGGCTGTGTTATGGTATTCCACTATTGTTAAGATCCTGTACTTATTTGATCAAATTGCTATGGTACTTATTGCCTGTGTTTTGTTCTGTTATGATATCATGGAATCTCTTTATGATATTTTGTTTAATCCTCAATAAAAAATATTTAAAAAATATATATCAGTATTTCTTAAAATACATTCTATATTATTCCATATTAACCAGTAACTATACAGCTGATTTATTCTCCAAAACTATTAGAATAGATGTTCACAAACTTAAAAAGTATGAGAACCAAACAGTTCAAGCCTGAGTACCCTGAGAACATATAAACTGTACTTGTGGATAGATATCTGCTAATTCTCTTTAACATATTGCATCAATTGTTTCAAAGTTATAAAACATATAAATAACACAAATGGAAATGTCAGTAGATCAAGGTGTGAATGTGCTTGTCGTTGTAGAGTGCTCATATGTTTGGGAGCAATTTAAGGTCTGCCTTTACATTTAATGTGGTTCTGAATCTGGTTTTAATGGCAAACACAGCAGAAAATCCATCCAGTTTCACATATGTTGTGCAGAAGGAAATAAACATGTCTGCTTGCTGCCTGAAACGGAACGATGCTGCTCTCTTCTAAGTCGCACATTGCTCAAGCTGAATGTTGCAGACACTATTGTTAATGTGGAAATGTGTCTATGGTCCAGTTATTTGTTTTAACTCTTTAAGGAAACAGGTCATAAAATGTGAGATTATGTCATAAACAATTATAAGTTAAAGGGACATGACACTCAGAAATGTTCTCTATTACGTCTAAAATATATTATTTCAAATGTGCTTTTTTTATGATGTCCCTGAGCTGAATAAACACATTTTGAGGGGACTGTCCCTGTTAGCCTCTGAGCTACAGTCCCAGGACTCAGTCGAAGACAATCATGCACTTCCAGCTAGTTTCTCTGTAAATTTAAGGGACATAAAACCCAAAATGTTTCTTTTTATGATCCAGATAGAGCTTACATTTTTAAACAACTTTTCAATTTACTTCTATTATCAATTTTGCTTCATTATCTTAGTGTCCTTTATTGAAGGAGCAGCAACATACTACTGGGAGCTAGCTGAACATAATGGTAAGATAAAAACAATAAATATATATGTGCAGCCACCAATCAGCAGCTAGCTTCCAGCTTCTAAACCTACCTAGGTATCCTTTTCAGCAAAGGATATCAAGAGAACTAAGCAAATTAGATTATAGAAGTAAATTGGAAAGTTGTGTATATCTGAATCATGAAAGAAAACTTTTGGGTTTCATGTCCCTTTAAACAGGTTTTACTTAACCTTTTTGTGCGTCATGGAATACTAATTCCAAAAATACATTTTAAAATACTCTCTTTAAAATTGAACATGTTGGGGGGCAGAGCCATCCAGGAACGCGAAACATCGCATTTAGTCGCACCTCCGGCAATAATTTGCCCAAAACAACAAGCCTGGAACATATTTATTTCACAAAAAGGGTCCGGACAGTCATCTTAACTACCTGGTGGTTTTACTATTTACCTTTGGATCACGGAGCTGTTTTTGCAACGCAGTGATTCTGTAACTGCAGACATGTGGCCTACAGTAATTACAGAGATGGCAGCCATCTTTATAAACTGTCTGCGCAACAGAGAGAGAACTCATAACTACAAGCAACTGCTAGTATTTAAACTCTGCACTCAGACGTGTCATCTGAGGGGCGAGATCTTTCAACATTGCACAATTTTAGCTCTGATAGTCACACAGGAAGGATTTCTAGTAATCTATTAGCAATCACTACTGGTCTGGCTTCATTACATACATAAAGTAGTCTCTATTTCTACAGCCATATAGTTTATCAGCTAACCTTGCAAATGTTGTTGAATTTTCCTATTTCTTACTTGCCTGTCTAGATTTTGTGGAAACTCCCTCACATTTTATTCTATGCAACACTTAAAGGGACAGTCAAGTCCAAAAAAAACTTTAATGATTTAAATAGGGCGTGTCATTTTAAACAACTTTCCAATTTACTTTTATCACCAATTTTGCTTTGTTCTCTTTGTATTCTTAGTTGAAAGCTAAACCTAGGAGGTTCATATTCTAATTTCTTAGACCTTGAAGGCTGCCTCTAATCTAAATACATTTTGACAGTTTTTCAAAGTTCATGTGTTTCATATAGATAACAAAGATAACATTGAGCTCATGCACGTGAGCACTGATTGGCTAAAATGCAAGTCTGTCAAAAGAACTGAAATAAGGGGGCAGTCTGCATAGGCTTAGATACAAGGTAATTACAGAGGTAAAATGTGTATTAGTATAACTGTGTTGGTTATGCCAAACTGGGGAATGGGTCATTAAGGAATTATCTATCTTTTAAAACAACAAAAATGCTGGTGTTGACTATCCCTTTAAGGACACTATGGCAACTGCTCTCACTCTACTAGATGAGCTAATAAGGTTGCTCAATGAACACCATGAAGCCATTATTGTAACTCTGGCAGGGCCGGATTGGCCTACCAGGATACCAGGAGATTAAGGTGCATTTCACCCTCCTGCTACAGATACTACTGTCAACGATTTCCTTTAAAGCCCTGCATTAACATGTCGTGTGGACGGCGGTGCTTTGGAGCCCCAGCACCTGTCATCAATTTACCCTGATAATACTGAGGATCTAGAAGTAGCAGAATCAACTTTGATTGAACCTTCACAAGTACTTAAAGGGACAGTCTAGTCAAAATTAAACTTTCATGATTCAGATAAGGCATGCAATTTTAAACAACTTTCCAATTTACTTTTATCATCAAATTTGCTTTGTTCCCTTGGTGGTATTTTTGAATAGCTAAACCTAGGTAGGCTCAAAATGATTTCTAAACCATTGAAAACCGCCTCTTAGCTCAAAGCATTTTGAAAGTTTTTCACAGTGCTAGTTCAGGGTTTTTCATATCAATACCGTGCTCACTCCCATGGAGTTATTTAAGAGTCTGCACTGATTGGCTAAAATACATGTCTGTCAAAAACACTGAGATGAGAGGCAGTCTGTAGAGGCTTAGATACAAGGTAATATGTATATTAATATAACTATTGGTTATGCAAAACTGGGAAATGGGTAATAAAGGGTTTATCTATCTTTTTAAACAATAACAATTCTAGATTATACTGTCCCTTTAAGTTGACACAGCTAAGAAATATAGTCATGACTGAAGATACAAGTTTGAGGGATGACACATTGGGCAACGCAAAGCAGATGAATGGCCTCCAAAATAAAAATCCTACAGAAATCGTTTGCTCTTAAGGAGTCTATGTGAGATATTTATTTATTTATAAAATATTTTACCAGGAAGGATACATTGAGATTTCTCTCGTTTTCAAGTATATTCTAGCCTCAGGAGCAGGGATTCCTATGAGGACATGTGTAAAGCAGTACTCTACATTGCATTTGGTTTAGGCTGACTTTCTTTCTCTATGGGATTAAGATTGACTATACAGCTACCTTTCAACATATTGTGAGACTTTCTTTGTTTTTTGCAGAATTGCTTTCATATTTTACTCACAAGTTGTGATGGCAATATTGCCTGAAATGTAAGGACTGATTATGGCTGTTTATCACTTTCTTCCATTTAGCTCTAGTAGGTTCCTGTCTTAACTTAGGGGCATATTTAACAATGTGCAAGCGGACATGATACAAAGTAGCGTATCATATCCGCTGCACATCGCTGCCCATCGATAAATGCAGACAGTATACGCTGTCAGCATTTATCATTGCACTAGCAGTTCTTGTGAACCGCTGGTGCAATTTCACCAATTCGCAGCCAAAGGGGTGTCAATCAACCTGATCGAATTCGATTGGGTTCATTTCTGTCCCCCGCCTCAGGGCAGGCAGACAAGTTATGGAGCAGCTGTCTTTAGGCCGCTGCTTCATAACTTCTTGATAACTTCTGAAACAAAGGGCCTCAAGCTCTACACGGAGCTTGATAAATATGCCCCTTATTGTTAAATAATGGAGATGTCAATAGAACAAAGATAGTGGCCAACCCCTAATTATACTTATAGTTTGTTTTTTTTAAAGCCTTTTAACTCAGTTATTTCCAAATAGCTCTAAAATTAGCAGTTATATTGGCCGGCTAGCTGCTTGTTTCCCCCCCCCACACACACTTATTAATGTACTCTGGCATTCCTGATCCTGCTAGAGACTAATTTTGCAAATACCACTTTAGTAATTATATTCCAATGTAACTCTTGTAGATAGATAGATAGATAGATAGATAGATAGATAGATAGATAGATAGATAGATAGATAGATAGATATGTAACCTGTACATATTTTCTTTTACAGGTAAAAGAGCTGATTACTTTTGTAATTTAGAATAGGGTAGGAAATTTTATTATTTTGGGGGGATTTTTTATTTTATTAGGGGGCTTAGATTAGGTGTAATTAGATTACAATTGTTGTAATATTTTTTTATTTTTTTAATTAAGTGGGTTTTTTTTTTGTATTATAGTTTAGTTTATTTAATTGTATTTTAGTTTAGCTAATTATAGTTAATTTATTTAATTAATTTAATGATAGTGTAGTGTTAGGTGTATTTGTAAGGTTAGGATTTATTTTAACTAGGTAGCTATTAAATAGTTATTAACTATTTAATAGCTATTGTACCAACTTAAAATAAATACAAAGTTGCCTGTAAAATAAATATAAATCCTAAAATAGCTACAATGTAATTATTATTTATATTGTAGCGATATTAGGGTTTATTTTCTAGGTAAGTATTTAGTTTTAAATAGGATTAATGTATTTAATTATAGGAATATTATTTTGTTTAATTTAAATTATATTTATGTTAGGGGGTGTTAGGGTTAGAGTTAGGTTTAGGGGTTAATAATTTTATTATAGTAGCGGTGACGTTGCGGGCAGGAGATTAGGGGTTAATAATTGTAGGTAGGTGGTGGCAATGTTAGGGAGGGCAGATTAGGGGTTAATAAAATGTATTATAGTGTTTGCGAGGCGGGAGTGCGGCGGTTTAGGGGTTAATACATTTATTATAGTGGCAGCGAGGTCTGGTCGGCAGATTAGGGGTTAATAAGTGTAGTTAAGGTAGCGGCGATGTTAGGGCAGATTAGGGGTTCATAGCTATAATGTAGGTGGCGGTGGTGTCCGGAGCGGAAGATTAGGGGTTAATAATATAATGCAGGTGTCAGCAATAGTGGGGACGGCAGATTAGTGGTTAATAAGTGTAAGGTTAGGGGTGTTTAGACTCAGGGTTCATGTTAGGGTGTTAGGTGCAGACTTAGAGAGTGTTTCCCTATAGGAAACAATGGGGCTGCGTTTGGAGCTGAACGCTGCTTTTTTGCAGGTGTTAGGTTTTTTTTTCAGCCAAAAATGCCCTATTGTTTCCTATGGGGATATCGTGCACGAGCACGTTTTTTCCAGCTCACCGCTACCGTAGGCAACGCTGGTATTGAGAGTTGAAGGGAAGGTAAATTCTGCTCAACGCTCCCTTTTCTGAGCCTAACGCAGCCACTCAGACAACTCTAAATACCAGCGTTGTCTTAAGGGTGCGTTGGGAAAAAAAGCAGCGTTAGCTACGCGGGTCTTTACCGACAAAACTCTAAATCTAGGTGATATTCTTTTAAAGTACCAGTAAATACAGTAGATTTGCATAATCAACAAATGCATGATAAAAAGAAAACGCAATGGCACTTAGTCTGAACTAAGATTTTTTTTCTGACAAATTTCAAAGTTATGACTGTCTCTGTGAATTCTTGCACATGCTCAGTAGGCGCTGGTGACTCAAAAAGTGTAAATATAAAAAGACTGTTCATTTTGCTAATGGAATAAATTGGAAAGTTGTTTAAAATTGTATGCTCTATCTGAATCATGAAAGTTTAATTTTGACTTGAGTGTCCCTTTAAACAACTCATGTAGCATTATGGACTTCATTGTTCAAATACAAAATGGGCTTTAGATTCTTGTTTTCTTCCAACATTTCTGTTTTTAGTGTACATAACAGAGAAAATATAGATTTATGTCAGGTAAATGCTAGAAGGACCGCCTGCCTTTATTTCAATTTGAATAGTTTAAAGCGATGTGAAACCCCACATTTTTCTTCCATGATTCAGTAAGAGCTTATTTTCTTCTCTTGATATCTAGGTAGGGTCGGGAGCAGCATTGCACTGCTGGGAGATAGCTTCTGATAGGTGACTGCACATAAATGTAGCTATCTGAATCGTGAAAGAAAAATGGGATTCCATGTTCCTCTAAGTCAGTGTTGTATGTAAAAAACCTTTAGTTTTAAAATTTCTATTTTAAACCCACTTATTTCTTGCTGTCTATGGCCTGTCCCTGCTCATGCATTAACAAAATGGAAGACGTGTCTAGTAACAATTGTTGTAATACTTATTTTGTTGTGAGGAATGGTGCAGATATCTCTTGTTTGCTGCTTGTGCAGTACCGCCCCCTGCTCATGCAATGGCGTGAGAGTAGGGGTTGTCAATCACCCTGGGCAAACTTGTCTGGGTCAATTTTAATCCACCAGCTAAGAGCTGGCATACAGGTTAGGAAGCAGCGGTCTAATGACTGTTGTTTCTTTAACTATCTATAGGCCCAGATTTGCCATAGGGCATACAGGGCAAATGACCGGTGGGCTGGGCTCTTATGTGGGCCTTGCTGCTATATACCACCCTCTCTTCATATGGATAACAATAGGAAAACGGTTACAATCTGCCTACTTTGTAAAGCAGAAAGTACATTTTCTGTCTGGCTGTTAAGCAGAGGGGCTGCAGGACGAGAGACCTGGTGCATTATGTCTACTTAGCTGACAGTGGTCTAACTGATGTGGGCCACTCTGTCGGTGTAATGAATTCTTTGAATAGCCTTATGAATACCCAGTGATGATTGAATTACTATACATTATTTTGCTGTATCACCTGTCCAGGAAGCCCATCCCATGATAAAGCCACCCTTTCTGTAACAAAGTACTTTGAAAATCCCTTAATAACTTTCTATTCTGGAACTTAAAATCTTGAGCCATTATTCTGGTGCCCTTTTAGTAAAAATGTTTCAGCCTTAGCTTTATTAAACCAATTATCACCTCTAAATCTTCTCTTGATATTAGCCCATATACCATTTAGTAGGGCTCTGCTATCTAGTTTATGTATATGTCTCTGAAGATATGGTCCCCAAAACTAAACACAACATTCAAGATAAGGCCTAGCTAGTAATCCATAAAGTGCCATAAGAAACTTACTTTTTCAGCTACTAATGTTTGTTCCCATGCAACTAAACATTCTTCTGACCTCACCTGTTGATCTACTGCATTGTTTACTAAATGTAAACTAATCTGAAATAACCATTCCCTAGTTCTGTTCTCCCTTTGGTGCCGTGAGTAAATGCCATAGGATCTTTAATTAACCACTGGACTTTATATACTAATTGTGTACATTTGCTCCTTGTGGTGTTTAATTTTAGATTGCACTCATTGTCTAATTCATATGTTAAGTCACAAACTAATATTTAAATTAAACGTGACATAAAAGGGATATTGGGGCATGCATCTAGCCTGTGATCTGATGTTTGGCAGTACAGGCGACATAAAAAGGTTATTGAGGCATGCATTTAGTTTGAGGTTTGGCAGTACAGGTCACATAAAAGGGTTGATGGGGCATGCGTTTAGTCTGAGGTTTGGCAGTACAGGTGACATTAAAGGGTTGTTGGGGCATGCATCTAGTTTGAGGTTTGGCAGTGCAGGTGACATAAAAGGGTTATTATGGCATGCATTTAGTTTGAGGTTTGGCAGTGCAGGTGACATAAAAGGGTTGTTGGGGCATGCGTTTAGTCTGAGGTTTGGCAGTACAAATGACATAAAAGGGTTGTTGGGGAATGCATTTAGTCTGAGGTTTGACTGTACAGGTGACATAAAAGGGTTATTGGGGCATGCATTAAATTTGTGATCTGAAGGTCATACAGCTATCATAAAACTGTGAGCTTAATTTGCCCAGTTTTCATCTAATTTTAGACTGAAGATTAAACGTTTTACGATTCTGAGAATTAAAAGTGCACGTCAGGCTTCTAAAAAAAAAACATCCCTGCAACATATGTATCGTTAATATGATTTAGCAGAGATTATTAGATAAGCACTGCAAAACAATGGAGCATTTGCTAACATTATGAATGTGGTTAGCTGTGTTTACTCTAGTAAGTAGTCCTGATTGACTCCTCTAAATAAGTCAAATAGTGGGTTTGTTTATAGAAAACCAGTTGCAGCAAACAAGCCGATAATGCATTTCAAACATTTTCCAGCTCTCCCAGAATGTTAGTTTATTGACAGACTGCAAAAAACTCTTGTAATTACAAGGTGCTTACTGTCCCTTTATCCATTTAAACATGATGAGATGGATTAAAACTATGGGCCTGATGATCGAAATCTCTCCGCTCAGGTGATATGATCTAAAATGATCCTTCAGCACTGCAAGATCCCTAGGGAAATTTCCAATAGGCAGATTTTGCTATACTTTTCCAAGGGGCGTTCCTTGCATTTCTGTATGTGAGGGAGAGACAATCCCAGTGAAATATAAATCAGTGAGACCAGCTAGTTTAGAATAACTACATAATTTCACAAGAATTGTGAGAGAGCTTCAGACTTACCCTGGGAACTCCCCTGTTCAGCCCAGGGAACTGTCCCTCCCACTTTCTGAAACTGTCAGTTTTAGTTTACAATAGAGCAAAATACAAAGTGCAATGTAATTTGTAAAATATATGCAGAAGCATACAAAGTATGATCCTAATTTGTTAAAGTAACAAAGAAACTTTTAAAACATAATCAGAATTTGTAAAATCACTGCTAAATCTAAATGTATTCAAATAAAAAAGAGAGAGTGCAAAGCTTAACCTCTTAGTGACCAGACCATTTTTAAATTTTCTTACCGTTAGGGACCAGGTTATTTTTTACATTTCGGCGGTGTTTGTTTTTAGCTGTAATTTTCCTCTTACTCATTTACTGTACCCACACGTATTATATATATATATATATATATATATATATATATATATATATATGTATATATATATATATATATATATATATATATATAATTTTTCTCACCATTAAATGGACTTTCTAAAGATACCATTATTTTCATCATATCTTATAATTTACTTTAAAAAAAATTATAAAATATTAGGAAAAATTAAAAAAAACAAATTTTCTAGCTTTGACCCCCAAAATTTCTTATGCATCTACAATCACCAAAAACACCCATGCTAAATAGTTTCTAAATTTTGTCGAATTTAGAAATACCCAATGTTTATATGTTCTTTGCTTTTTTTTCAAGTTATAGGGCTATAAGTACAAGTAGCACTTTGCTATTTCCAAACCATTTCAAAATTAGCGATAGTTACATTGTAACACTGATATCTGTCAGGAATCCCTGAATAACCCTTCACATGTATATATATTTTTTTAGTAGACAACCCAAAGTATTGATCTAGGCCCATTTTGTTATATTTCATGCCACCATTTCACCGCCAAATGCAATCAAATAAAAAAAAATCATTAACTTTTTCACAAACTTTTTAGGTTTCTCACTGAAAATATTTAGAAACAGCTTGTGCAATTATGGCACAAATGGTTGTAAATGCTTCTCTAGGATTCCCTTTGTTCAGAAATAGCAGACATTTATGGCTTTGGCATTCATTTTTGGTATGTAGAAGGCCGGTAAAAGCCGCTGCGCACCACACTTGTATTATGCCCAGCAGTGAAGTGGTTAAAGGTATAGTAAAGTCCAAATTAAACTTTAATGATTCAGATAGTGCATGTAATTTTAAAAAACTTTCTAATTTACATTTATCATCAAATTTGCTTTGTTCTCTTGTTATTCTTAGTAGAAAGCTAAACCTAGGTAGGCTCATATGCTAATTTCTAAGCCCTTGAAAACCGCCTCTGCATTTGACAGTTTTTCACAGCTAGAGGGCGTTAGTTCACGTGTTTCATATAGATAATATTGAACTCATGCACGTGAAGTTTCCTAGGAGTAAGCACTGATTGGCTAAATGCAAGTCTGTCAAAAGAACTGAAATAAGGAGGCAGTCAGCAGAAGTTTATATACAAGGTAATTACAGATGTAAAAAGTATATTTCTATAAAAGTGTTGGTTATGCAAAACTGGGGTATGGTAATAAAGGGATTAGCTATCTTCTTAAACAATAACATTTTTGGTGTTTACTATCCCTTTAATTAGATAGCTTGTAGGGTTAATTTTAGCTTTAGTGTATAGATCAGCCTCCCACCTGACACTTCCCACCCCCTGATCGCTCTCTGACCCCTCTCAAACAGCTCTCTTCCCTCTCCCAACCCGCAATTGTCACCGCCATCTTAAGTACTTGCAGAAAGTCTGCCAGTACTAAAATAAATTTTTTGTTTTTTGAAATATATATTTTAGAGTGTAGGATCCCCCCTTAGCCCCCATCCTCCCTGATCCTCCCAGCTCTCTAACCCTCACCCCTCTACCTGTTTGACGCCATCTTGGGTACAGCTGTCTGACAGTACACAGTTTGTTACATTTTGAGCCTTTTTGAGGATTTTTTTTATACCCATTTTTTTTCTGTAGTGTAACTGCCCCCCCCTCAATACCCTACCCCCTCCCAGATCACTTTCCTAACATGTATCCCCCTCTCCCTCCTTCCCTTTCACAATGTTGTTCCATAGTGTAGTGGATACCCCCTGCGCAAGCGTGCGCAGGCTTCCTCACCCCTCCCATGAGCGCTCCCGCTTCTCCCATCTGCCCGGCACTTCTTACCGGATATCCTCCAGCAATGGGCCGCCCACCCGCCTCCCTGCTATGGCTCCCACCCACCAACGATCGGCACCATCGCTGGCCGATGCAGAGAGGGCCACAGAGTGGCTCTCTCTGCATCGGTGGGTAAAAAAAGGATATTGCAGGATGCCTCAATATTGAGGTATCACTGCAATACTCTGAAAGTGTCTGGAAGCGATCACGATTGCTTCCAGTGCTTGAAGCCCCAGAGGACGTGCTAGGCACATCCTTGGTCATTAACTGACACTTTTTTTAGGACGTCCTCGGTCATTAAGGGGTTAAATTCAATAATACTGAAAGGACCCAATCTGAAATGTAAAGTGATATAAAATACAATGTACAAAGTGTAAGTGTAACAAAACTTTCATATTATGCAATGCTATATTGCACTGGGCTTGTCTGTCCTTCAGATACAGAAATGAGAGAGATCTCGCCATGCTGGAGAGTTCTGCCCTTTTTCTTTTGAACATTCAGTGAGTTCAGCCCCTGTGAAGTCTGAACTATCATTTCTCTCCAAGCTGGAGAATCTTTGATCATCTATGTTAAACTAATTCTACACTATTCACTGAAGGATGAGAGTATACAATAAGACATTGGTGAGAAACTAACGCCTAGATTTAGAGTTTTATCGGTAAAGACCCGCGTAGCTAATGCTGCTTTTTTTCCCAACGCACCCTTCCAACAACGCTGGTATTTAGAGTTGTCTGAGGGGCTGCGTTAGGCTCAAAAAAGGGTGCGTTGAGCCTAATTTAGCTCCACTTCAACCCTCAATACCAACGTTGCTTACGGTAGCGGTAAGCTGGAAAAACGTGCTCGTGCATGATATCCCCATAGGAAACAATGGGGCATTTTTGGCAAAAAAAAAACCTAACACCTGCAAAAAAGCAGCATTCAGCTCCTAATGCAGCCCCATTGTTTCCTATGGGGAAACACTCTCTAAGTCTGCACCTAACACCCTAACATGTACCCCGAGTCTAAACACCCCTAACCTAACACTTATTAACCCCTAATCTGCCGCCCCCACTATCGCTGACAACTGCATTATATTATTAACCCCTAATTTGCCGCTCCGGACACCGCCGCAACCTACATTATCCCTATGAACCCCTAATCTGCTGCCCCTAACACCGCCGACCCCTATATTATATTTATTAACCCCTAATCTGCCCCCCCAACGTCGCCGCCACCTACCTACAATTATTAACCCCTAATCTCCCGCCCGCAACGTCTCCGCTACTATAATAAAGTTATTAACCCCTAAACCTAAGTCTAACCCTAAACCTAACACCCCCCTAAGTTAAATATAATTTAAATGAAACAAAATAATATTCCTAAAATTAACTAAATTAATCCTATTTAAAACTAAATACTTACCTATAAAATAAACCCTAATATAGCTACAATATAACTAATAATTACATTGTAGCTATTTTAGGATTTATATTTATTTTACAGGCAACTTTGTATTTATTTTAACTAGGTACAATAGCTATTAAATAGTTAATAACTATTTAATAGCTACCTAGTTAAAATAACTACAAAATTTCCTGTAAAATAAATCCTAACCTAAGTTACAAATACACCTAACACTACACTATCAATAAATTAATTAAATAAATTACCTACAATTACAGCTCTTTTACCTGAAAATAAAAATACAATACCCCCCAACATTACAACCCACCACCCACATACCAATACTCTAACCCACCCAAACCCCCCTTTAAAAAAAACCTATCGGTAACCCCCTGAAGATCTCCCTACCTTGAGTCGTCTTCACCCAGCCAAGCCGAAATCTTCATCCAAGCTGCACAGAGGAGGTACTTGATCCAGTAGAAATCTTCATCCAAGCTGCAAAGAAGAGGTCCTCCATCCGGTAGAAGTGTTCATCCAGGCGGCGTCTTCAATCTTCATCCATCCGGAGCGGAGTGGAGCCATCTTCAACGGAGCCGACGCGGTGCCATCCTCTTCAACCGACGACTTCCCGACGAATGAAGGTTCCTTTAAGGGACGTCATCCAAGATGGCGTCCCTTCAATTCCGATTGGCTGATATAATTCTATCAGCCAATCAGAATTAAGGTAGAAAAAATCATATTGGCTGATGCAATCAGCCAATCAGATTGAAGTTCAATCCGATTGGCTTATCCAATCAGCCAATCGGATTGAACTTCAATCTGATTGGCTGATTGCATCAGCCAATCAGATTTTTCCTACCTTAATTCCGATTGGCTGATAGAATTCTATCAGCCAATCGGAATTGAAGGGACGCCATCTTGGATGATGTCCCTTAAAGGAACTTTCATTCGTCGGGAAGTTGTCAGTTGAAAAGGATGGCTCCGCGTCGGCTCCATTGAAGATGGCTCCGCTCCGCTGCGGATGGATGAAGATTGAAGACGCCGCCTGGATGAACACTTCTACCGGATGGAGGACCTCTTCTTTGCCGCTTGGATGAAGACTTTTACCGGATCAAGGACCTCCTCTGCGCACCTTGGATGAAGAATTCGGCTCGGCTAGGTGAAGACTACTCAAGGTAGGGAGATCTTCAGGGGGTTAGCGATAGTTTTTTTTAAGGGGGGTATGGGTGGGTTAGAGTAGGGGTATGTGGGTGGTGGGTTGTAATGTTGGGGGGGTATTGTATTTTTATTTTCAGGTAAAAGAGCTGATTACTTTGGGGCAATGCCCCGCAAAAAGCCCTTTTAAGGGCTGGTAAAAGAGCTGATTACTTTGGTAGTTTAGAATAGGGTAGGGATTTTTTTTATTTTGGGGGGCTTTTTTATTTTATTAGTGGGCTTAGATTAGGTGTAATTAGTTTAAACTTCTTGTAATTCTTTTTTATTTTTTGTAATTTAGTGGGGGTTTTTTTGTATTATAGAATAGTTTATTTTATTGGATTTTATTTTAGGTAATTGTAGTTAATTTATTTAATTAATTTATTGATAGTGTAGTGTTAGGTGTATTTGTAACTTAGGTTAGGATTTATTTTACAGGTAATTTTGTAGTTATTTTAACTAGGTAGCTATTAAATAGTTATTAACTATTTAATAGCTATTGTACCTAGTTAAATAAATACAAAGTTGCCTTTAAAATAAATATAAATCCTAAATAGCTACAACGTAATAGTTATATTGTAGCTATATTAGGGTTTATTTTATAGGTAAGTATTTAGTTTTAAATAGGATTAATTTAGTTAATTTTAGGAATATTATTTCGTTTCATTTAAATTATATTTATGTTAGGGGGGGTGTTAGGGTTAGGGTTAGGTTTAGGGGTTAATAACTTTATTATATTAGCGGCGACGGTGCGGGCGGGAGATTAGGGGTTAATAATTGTAGGTAGATGGCGGCGATGTTAGGGAGGGCAGATTAGGGGTTAATACTATTTATTCTAGTGTTTGCGAGGTGGGAGTGTGGCGGTTTAGGGGTTAATACATTTATTATAGTGGCGATGAGGTCCGGTCGGCAGATTAGGGGTTAATAAGTGTAGGTAAGGTAGCGGCGACGTTGGGGGGGGGGCAGATTAGGGGTTAAGAAATATAATAATGGGGTCGGCGATGTTAGGGGCAGCAGATTAGGGGTTCATAGGTATAATGTAGGTGGCGGCGGTGTCCGGTCGGGAGATTAGGGGTTAAAAAAATGTATTATAGTGGCAGCGATGTGGGGGGGGCCTCGGTTTAGGGGTACATAGGTAGTTTATGGGTGTTAGTGTACTTTATAGCACAGTAGTTAAGAGCTTTATATTCCGGCGTTAGCCCATAAAGCTCTTAACTACTGACTTTTTTGTCGGTTGGAGTCTTGTCGGTAGAGGGTCTACCGCTCACTTCTCCCAAGACTCCAAATACCAGCGTTAGGCAGATCCCATTGAAAAGATAGGATACGCAATTGGCGTAAGGGGATCTGCGGTAGCCTGGAATCGCGGTAGGTAAGTGAGCGTTAGACCCTTTCCTACCTGACTCTAAATACTAGCGGGCGGTAAAAAGCAGCGTTAGGACCCCTTAACGCTGCTTTTGACGGCTAATGCAGAACTCTAAATCTAGCCGTAAGTGATTATCTGTAGCTCATTGAACACCTGCCTCATAATAAGCACCTATACTGTATGTTCCTGCTGGAGGCTGCACAGTGCTGGGTCAGGTCATGCTGAAGATAAACACATAATAAATGCAAACGTACTTAGTTTGAATTTTTAATGCGTAGTAGATTTATTTTTTCTGACAAATTTCAAAGTTATTTTAATTTTCCATCCCACTGCGTCATTTGACAGCCATCAACCAATCACAAAATGCATTTACTTGTATTCTGGGAACTCTTTAACATGCTCAGTGGGAGCTGGTGCCTCAGAAAGTGTGTATATAAGAAGATTGAGTACATTAATAGATAGTAGAAGTGAATCATGAAGGTTTAATTTTGACTTTAGTGTTACTTTAAGTGTCAATCAAGTTGCAGATAATGGCCTGGAGATATAAGTACTGCTATATTATATGTGATTAGTGTGCTTTATGTTTAGTCTTAAAAATGTTTTTAAGACCTTCCCTCTATCTATTGAATGCAAATCAAATGACATTGTATCTGAAATACACTATCAAATGGAGATTAAATTATCCCAATTCTTAGTAATTTTGGGCCTCACCACTACTTTAAGGATCACTGATGTGTTTATTGGCAATGTAAACTCTAACTGTATTTTTTACTGTCACTGATGTCCAGTAACTAGCGCTGGATGTAGCCAGTACCTAAGGTGGCAGATTTGGGGAAGATGGGGGGCACCACTTTTACCTCCTCCTCCCCTTCTCCTTGAGCTGTGGCACTTCGGTTTTCATTGGATGTGCACAGACTGCTCTTGGTGTTAAGGAGCAGTTGCTGATTATGGGGCCAGGCTAAATCAGGTCTCAAGAGGCGCAGCAGCACACAGGGATGAAAAATATGAGATGCACACAGATTTAATTCAACCCACCTGAGTGCAGGGCCGGTGCTAGGATTTTTAGTCACACAGGCGAGGATACATTTTGCTGCCCCCCCCCCCCACCAATTACATACCATCCCATTGCTAATAAAAAGGATATGAAACCCAAAATTGTATATTATGATTCAGATAGAGGATGACATTTTAAGCAACTTTCAAATTAACTCCTATTATCAATTTTCTTCATTCTATTGGTATCTGTATTTGAAAAAGCAGGGATGTAAACTTAAGAGCCAGCCCATATTTGGTTCAGCAGCTGGGTAGCGCTTGCTGATTGGCGGCTAAATTCAAATCAAACAGTGGTAGTGGTGCATAGCAAATCAGACAGTGTTAGTGCTGCATAGCAAATCAGACAGTGGTAGCTCTGCATAACAAATCAGTAGTAGTGCTGCATAACAAATCAGTAGTAGTGCTGCATAACAAACAAAACAGTAGTAGTGCTGCTTAGCAAATCAAACAGTGGTAGTGCTGCATAACAAATCAGACAGTGGTGGTTCTGCATAACAAATCAGACAGTGGCTGTGCTGCATAACAAATCAGACAGTGGTTGTGCTGCATACTGTATCTATTATATATGTATTATATATATGTATATATATATATATATGCATATATACTGTATATATGTGTGTATATATATATATATATGTCTATATATATTTATCTCTCTCTCTCTCTTTCTCTCTCTCTCTCTCTCTCTCTCTCTATATATATATATATATATATATATATATATATATATATATATATATATATATATGTATTGTTGGTTGATTGGGACCGTAGGGGGGGGGGGGTGCCATGGTAAACATTTACTTTGGAAATGCCATGAAAAATGAAAAAACATGTCATGTTACACCTTAACCAAAAATGACTATGACTGTAAAAGGCAGCAGAATTCTGAGTGCCTAGGGAAGCATAAAACCTAAATATGCCACTGCTACCGTTACATTTAGTTGGATGGCACTCTGGGAGATATTGTACCATGACCCAGTTAGGGTACCACCACTCTTTTCGTAGTAAAAGCTATAAGACTGATAAAATGTGAGGTTCATATGTTCACAACATCCGGCATCCCTACAACCTAACCAGTAATATAACACATAGGAGGTAATAATGTTGTGTGCTCTAGGCTGCTTATAGCATATATAGTATATACATAATATCCAGGATCTAAAAGATGTATGTGATTCTATAAATCTGTTAAACTTTGGGACATACGTCCCAGTGCCTGAATTGTTTTCCTGCAATGAAAAATATTTAATGGAATAGCACCACTTGGGGGATATGTGCCTAAATATGTAAGTGATTGAATGAAGTGTTTATTTCAATTGATTCAAAAGTCCTTTTGGCAAAGTTGTTCATTGGTGCATAATACATAAATAAAATGCCCATGGCAGGTAATTACTTAACATATAATGAAAGCTTGGTGTTTGGAGACAGTACTTCTAGGACAGCTGTTCTCAGACTATTTTGCTTTGTGCCCCCCCCCCCGACTCGTTCAGTAATGCATATGTCACCCCAAGGTCACAAGTACAAATATTAATATGTGAAGCCACCATTTAATTCTACTAAAGATTGTACTGTGGTTAAAATGAAAACAGAATTGTAAAAAAATAAAAAATGATATTGGGTCAAAATGTTGCAAGTTGCTTATTTTTACATTTTACCATTAAAAATACACAGATACGAATGTGGAGGTGCATTGTTTTCTTTATGCAGTTTGCAACAGTTTAATCAGCATTAAAGAGTTCCCCAAATGTTACAGTAAATTTTTAAAGAGACAGTATAGTCTAGTAGCAGTGTAATAATTAAACAATTCATATTGTTCAATTCAATTCATTATAACATTCATTATAACATTAAAGTCAAAATGAAACCTTCATGATTCAGATAGAGCATTCACATTTAAACAACTTTCAAATGTACTTCTAGTATCTAATTTACTTAATTCTCTTTGTATCCTTTGTTGACATATTTAGGTATGTCAAGAAGCAGGAGTGCACTACTGAGCGCTAGCTGCTCATTGGCAGTTGCACAAATATGCCTCTGTTCATTGGCTCACACAATGTGTTCAACTATCTCCCAGTACTGAATTGCTGTTCATTTTACAAAGGATACCAAGAGAATAAAACACATTTGATAAAAGAAGTACATTTAGAAGTTATTTAAAATAGTTTGCTGTATCTGAATCATGAAAGAAGACATTTGTGTTTCATGTCCCTTGCAAGACATTTTACTAGTTCTATGAAGCCTCTGTTGGAATTATCTAAAGGCAGATTTTACCTTAAGAACAGTGTTTTACAAAAGGGGCTCTCTGCAGTATGTGAATGAGATGCATAAATTACAAAAAAAATCATAATTTCATTAATTTAATTATAGAAGTTATAAAAAATAATTATTATGTTATTGTTCTGGGAAACAAAATCATATCTTATGGAAAAATTTAAATTCACATTGCAATTAGGCAGAAAAAAATGTGTTTAAAGGGATAGTCTTGTCAAAATTAAACTTTCATGATTCAGATAGAGCATACAATTTTAAACAACTTTCTAATTTACTCCTATTATGAATGTTTGTTTGTTTTTTTGGTATCTTTATTTGAATGTAAGCTTAGAAGCCGGCCCATTTTTGGTTCAGAACCTGGGTAGCGCTTGCTGATTGGTGGATACATTTTGACTCCAATCAGAAAGTGCTACCCAGGTTCTGAACCAAAAATGGCCTGGCTACTATGCTTACATTCTTGCTTTTTCAAATACAGATACCAAGAGAACGAAGAAAAATTGATATTAGGAGTAAATTAGAACTTTGCTTAAAATTGCCTGCTCTATCTGAATCACAAAAGCTTAATTTTGACTAGACTATACCTTTAATGCACATAAAATCATATTAAAAATACACTGCAGTTGCACATTTTTCTTAAGTATATGAGTTCTGGTGGGTTGAACAAGGGCATTCTAGGGGCCTTGTCTAAATATTTCCCCCCTAAAGATCTCCCTGTATTACCTCACAAACTGTAGGGTGGCAACATTGTGTAAAAATACACAAAAATGTTATCTTAAAGGGACAGTCCACACCAGAATTTTTATTGTTTTAAAAGATAGATAATCCCTTTATTACCCATTCCCCAGTTTTGCATAACTAACAGTTATATTAATATACTTTTAACCTCTGTGATTACCTTGTATCTAAGCCTCTGCAAACTGCCCCCTTATTTCAGTTCTTTTGACAGACATGCAGTTTAGCCAATCAGTGCCTGCTCCCAGATAACTTCACGTGCACGAGCACAGTGTTATCTATATGAAATACATGAACTAACACCCTCTAGTGGTGAACAACTGTTAAAATGCATTTTGAAAAGAGGTGGCCTTCAAGGTCTAAGAAATTAGCATGTGAACCTCCTAGGTTAAGCTTTCAACTAAGAATACCAAGAGAACAAAGCAAAATTGGTGATAAAAGTAAATTGGAAAATTGTTTAAAATTACATGCTCTATCTGAATCATGAAAGTTTGTTTTGGCCTAGACTTTCCCTTTAACATAAAGCAGAATTACTAACATTAGAAATACATTTTCAGGGGCACTCTGCAGCAAAGCTACCCAGTCCACTCTACAACAAGCACATACAATACTAGTAGTAGTACTGATTTCTTAAAGTGATAGGAAAGGGAAAACGAAACTTTAAAGGGACAGTCTAGTCCAAAATAAATGATTCATATAGGGCATGTAATTTTAAACAATTTTCCAATTTACTTTTATCACCAAATTTGCTTTGTTCTCTTGGTATTCTTAGTTGAAAGCTTAACCTAGGAGGTTCATATGCTAATAGGTCACCTCTTTTCAGAATGCATTTTAACAGTTTTTCACCACTAGAGGGTGTTAGTTCATGTTTTTCATATAGATAACACTGTGCTCATGCACCCGAAGTTATCTGGGAGCAGGCACTGATTGGCTAAATTGCAAGTCTGTGAAAAGAACTGAAACAAAGGGGCTGTTAGAAGAGGCTTAGATGCAAGATAATCACAAAGGTTAAAAATATATTAATATAACTGTGTTGGTTATGCAAAACTGGGGAATGGGTAATAAAGGGATTATCTATCTTTTAAAGCAATAACAATTCTGGTGTAGACTGTCACTACAATATAATTTTTATTGTTTTAAAAGATAGATAATTCATTTATTACCCATTCCCCAATTTTGCATAACTAACACTGTTATACTAACATACTTTTTATCTCTGTGATTATCTTGTATCTAAGCATCTTCTAACAGCCCCCTGATCACATGACTATATATGTATTATCTATTTACTTGCTTTTAGTACTGTGTTGTGTTAACTCTTAAATATCTCCTTGGGCGTGAACACAATGTTTTTTGTATGGCCCACATGAACTAGCAGTCTCCTGCATGTGATAAGAGGCTGTCTGTAGTGGCTTAGAAACAGGCAGAAATTTAGAGGTTTAAATGTTAAAAAAGTATATACATATAACCATGTTGGTTTTGCAAAGCTGGGGAATGGGTAGTAAAGGCATTATCTATCTTTTTAAACAATAACAATTTTAGTTTAGACTGTCCCTTTAATGATTCAGATAGAGCATGCAATTTTAAAATTCTCTTGTATTATGAAATTGAGTTTAGTTTGGTATCCTTTGTTAAAAAAGGAATATGCACATATCATCAGCAGCAGTGCCCTACTTGCAGCTAGATGATGATTTGTGGCTACACACATTTGTCTTTTTTCATTAGCTCAACAGGTGTGCTCAGCTAGCTCCCAGTAGTGCATTGCTGCATGGGAGATGACTTTGCGGGTTTAAATACATTGTTATATGCAAGCAACAATGTAATAATAAATGTGCTAACATATTAGAGCATTTTCTTTTTGCACTGTTATAGCTCTCTCTTACTCTCAAGCACATAATTGGCATAGAAAAAAAACAACCTTTACAGCAAGTACCAAAATAAGCAAACAATGGTTAATTATTAACCCTTAAGCATCTGTATAGCAGGACACCTCAAACTACTCTAGTTTATATAGATGTTACACAGACTGAAATCAGACATTGATTTTGCCTCAATGGGCTAGATTTATCAAGCAAGGGCAGACAGGGGCATACATATTCAGTCTACTGGCAGAATTCAACATTGCACATAAGCGCTATTTTGCGTACAATCCCGCCCCTGCCTGCGCACAGCCAATCACGTGCAGGCAGGAGCTGTCAATCTCCCCCGGGTCGGACCAGATCGGGGAGATTGAAATTCTCTACCTAGGAGGAGAAGTGATGTCAATCAAATGAACGAAGCCAAATAACAGAATATCTAATCACATTAAAAACATATCAATAGAATAACCATCATACACAACCTGAACAAAAGACTTAAAAAACACCACCAGTTCTAAAAAGTTAATGGAAGAGAAAATGGACATATGTGGACAAAAGACAAATTTATTACAGCCCGTAATTATAATTAAACATTATGTAAGCATGCTGAAATGAACATCCAGTTGGTTGGTAATTACATGTAACCAGAATGGAAATATACAACCTTAGAGGGTAACAGAGTTAAAAACATAGATATAAAAAATGGGTGGGACATTGAGTGTGCAGAATTTTCAGAACACTATGGCCTAGATTTGGAGTTTGGCGTTAGCCGTGAAAACCAGCGTTAGAGGCTCCTAACGCTGGTTTTAGGCTAACTCTGGTATTTGGAGTCACTCAAAAAAGGGTCTAACGCTCACTTTTCAGCAGCGACTTTTCCATACCGCAGATCCCCTTACGTCAATTGCGTATCCTATCTTTTCAATGGGATTTTTCTAACTCCGGTATTTAGAGTCGTGTCTGAAGTGAGCGTTAGAAATCTAACGACAAAACTCCAGCCGCAGGAAAAAAGTCAGTAGTTAAGAGCTTTCTGGGCTAACGCCGGTTTATAAAGCTCTTAACTACTGTACTCTAACGTACACTAACACCCATAAACTACCTATGTACCCCTAAACCGAGGTCCCCCCACATCGCCGCAACTCGATTAAATTATTTTAACCCCTAATCTGCCGACCGCCAACTACGTTATCCTTATGTACCCCTAATCTGCTGCCCCTAACACCGCCGACCCCTATATTATATTTATTAACCCCTAACCTGCCCCCCACAACGTCGCCGCCAGCTACCTACACTTCTTAACCCCTAATCTGCCGACCGCAAAGAGCCGCCACCTACGTTATCCTTATGTACCCCTAATCTGCTGCCCCTAACACCGCCGACCCCTATATTATATTTATTAACCCCTAATCTGCCCCCCCTCAACGTCGCCTCCACCTGCCTACACTTATTAACCCCTAATCTGCTGAGCAGACCGCACCGCTACTATAATAAAGTTATTAACCCCTAATCCGCCTCACTAACCCTATAATAAATAGTATTAACCCCTAATCTGCCCTCCCTAACATCGCCGACACCTAACTTCAATTATTAACCCCTAATCTGCCGACCGGAGCTCACCGCTATTCTAATAAATGTATTAACCCCTAAAGCTAAGTCTAACCCTAACACTAACACCCCCCTTAAATATAATTTTAATCTAACAAAATTAATTAACTCTTATTAAATAAATTATTCCTATTTAAAGCTAAATACTTACCTGTAAAATAAATCCTAATATAGCTACAATATAAATTATAATTACATTGTAGCTATTTTAGGATTAATATTTATTTTACAGGCAACTTTGTAATTATTTTAACCATGTACAATAGCTATTAAATAGTTAAGAACTATTTAATAGTTACCTAGTTAAAATAATTACAAAATTACCTGTAAAATAAATCCTAACCTAAGTTACAATTAAACCTAACACTATACTATCATTAAATTAATTAAATAAAATACCTACAATTACCTACAATTAAACCTAATACTACACTATCAATAAATTAATTAAATACAATATCTATAAATAACTACAATGAAATAAACTAACTAAAGTACAAAAAATAAAAAAGAACTAAGTTACAAAAAATAAAAAAAAATCTACAAACAGAAGAAAAATATTACAACAATTTTAAACTAATTACACCTACTCTAAGCCCCCTAATAAAACAACAAAGCCCCCCAAAATAAAAAATGCCCTACCCTATTCTAAATTACTAAAGTTAAAAGCTCTTTTACCTTACCAGCCCTGAACAGGGCCCTTTGCGGGGCATGCCCCAAGAAGTTCAGCTCTTTTGCCTGTAAAAAAAACATACAATACCCCCCCCAACATTACAACCCACCACCCACATACCCCTAATCTAAACCAAACCCCCCTTAAATAAACCTAACATTAAGCCCCTGAAGATCTTCCTACCTTATCTTCACCATACCAGGTTCACCGATCCGTCCTGAAGAGCTCCTCCGATGTCCTGATCCAAGCCCAAGCGGGGGGCTGAAGATGTCCATGATCTGGTAGAAGTCTTCATCCAAGAGGGGCAGAAGAGGTCTTCCATCCGATTGAAGTCTTCATCCAAGCGGGGCAGAAGAGGTCTTCCATCCGATTGAAGTCTTCATCCAGGCGGCATCTTCTATCGACATCCATCTGGAGCGGAGCGGCAGCATCCTGAAGACCTCTGACGCGGAACATCCATCCTGGCCGACGACTGAACGACGAATGACGGTTCCTTTAAATGACGTCATCCAAGATGGCGTCCCTCGAATTCCGATTGGCTGATAGGATTCTATCAGCCAATCGGAATTAAGGTAGGAATATTCTGATTGGCTGATGGAATCAGCCAATCAGATTTAGCTTGCATTCTATTGGCTGATCGGAACAGCCAATAGAATGCGAGCTCAATCTGATTGGCTGATTGGATCAGCCAATCGGATTGAACTTGATTCTGATTGGCTGATTCCATCAGCCAATCAGAATATTCCTACCTTAATTCCGATTGGCTGATAGAATCCTATCAGCCAATCGGAATTCGAGGGACGCCATCTTGGATGACGTCATTTAAATGAACCGTCATTCGTCATTCAGTCGTCGGCCAGGATGGATGTTCCGCGTCGGAGGTCTTCAGGATGCTGCCGCTCCGCTCCAGATGGATGTCGATAGAAGATGCCGCCTGGATGAAGACTTCAATCGGATGGAAGACCTCTTCTGCCCCGCTTGGATGAAGACTTCTACCGGATCATGGACATCTTCAGCCCCCCGCTTGGGCTTGGATCAGGACATCGGAGGAGCTCTTCAGGACGGATCGGTGAACCTGGTATGGTGAAGATAAGGTAGGAAGATCTTCAGGGGCTTAGTGTTAGGTTTATTTAAGGGGGTTTTGGGTTAGATTAGGGGTATGTGGGTGGTGGGTTGTAATGTTGGGGGGGGTATTGTATGTTTTTTTTACAGGCAAAAGAGCTGAACTTCTTGGGGCATGCCCCGCAAAGGGCCCTGTTCAGGGCTGGTAAGGTAAAAGAGCTTTTAACTTTAGTAATTTAGAATAGGGTAGGGCATTTTTTTTTGGGGGGGGGGGGCTTTGTTGTTTTATTAGGGGGAATAGAGTAGGTGTAATTAGTTTAAAATTGTTGTAATATTTTTCTTATGTTTGTAGAAATTTTTTTATTTTTTGTAACTTAGTTCTTTTTTATTTTTTGTACTTTAGTTAGTTTATTTCATTGTAGTTATTTGTAGATATTGTATTTAATTAATTTATTGATAGTGTAGTGTTAGGTTTAATTGTAGGTAATTGTAGGTATTTTATTTAATTAATTTAATAATAGTATAGTGTTAGGTTTAGTTGTAACTTAGGTTAGGATTTATTTTACAGGTAATTTTGTAATTATTTTAACTAGGTAACTATTAAATAGTTCTTAACTATTTAATAGCTATTGTACATGGTTAAAATAATTACAAAGTTGCCTGTAAAATAAATATTAATCCTAAAATAGCTACAATGTAATTATAATTTATATTGTAGCTATATTAGGATTTATTTTACAGGTAAGTATTTAGCTTTAAATAGGAATAATTTATTTAATAAGAGTTAATTAATTTTGTTAGATTAAAATTATATTTAACTTAGGGGGGTGTTAGTGTTAGGGTTAGACTTAGCTTTAGGGGTTAATACATTTATTAGAATAGTGGTGAGCTCCGGTCGGCAGATTAGGGGTTAATAATTGAAGTTAGGTGTCGGCGATGTTAGGGAGGGCAGATTAGGGGTTAATACTATTTATTATAGGGTTAGTGAGGCGGATTAGGGGTTAATAACTTTATTATAGTAGCGGTGCGGTCCGCTTGGCAGATTAGGGGTTAATAAGTGTAGGCAGGTGGAGGCGACGTTGTGAGGGGCAGATTAGGGGTTAATAAATATAATATAGGGGTCGGCGATGTTAGGGCAGCAGATTAGGGGTACATAAGGATAATGTAAGTAGCGGCGGTTTACGGAGCGGCAGATTAGGGGTTAATAATAATATGCAGGGGTCAGCGATAGCGGGGGGTCAGATTAGAGGTTAATAAGTGTAAGGTTAGGGGTTTTTAGACTCTGGGTACATGTTAGGGTGTTAGGTGCAGACGTAGGAAGTGTTTCCGCATAGCAAACAATGGGGCTGCGTTAGGAGCTGAACGCGGCTTTTTTGCAGGTGTTAGGTTTTTTTTCAGCTCAAACAGCCCCATTGTTTTCAATGGGGGAATCGTGCACGAGCACGTTTTTGAGGCTGGACGCTTGCGTAAGCAACTCTGGTATCGAGAGTTGAAGCTGCGTTAAAAATGCTCTACGCTCCTTTTTTGGAGCCTAAAGCAGCCTTTATGTGGACTCTCAATACCAGAGTTATTTTTATGGTGCGGCCAGAAAAAAGCCGGCTACGCGTGTCCTTACCGACAAAACTCTAAATCTAGGCCTGAGTGTTTTTTGTCCATGTTTTTAAAGTTTTAATAAGTCTGTTATTTACCTAATTCTTTGTTTGTTTTCTCTTTCCCTATTGGTCAGTTCTCCCTTCATTTAAGGTTGTTCAGCTGCTACTCAAGAGAAGTTATTTTTCTTCTTCTTCTATGTTGGAATTTTAGGGAAGAAATTAGCGCTGGAAAGTGTAGGTTGCATAGGTAGATTCTACTAATATGGCTTTTAGCTTATAGTCCCATACAAAGCATAACACCTTGAAGGATATAACTGTAACCAATGATGTGTTAATGCCTTTAAATTTACTCAGTGTGTTGCTAACATTTTCATGTATTATGGTGTTTTTATAATGCTTTATTGAACATACATAAGTCAGGATCCTTAAACCCAGTAATACCAATCTTTTGGAAGAACTGCTTTGTCACAGAAATCCTTGATGATGGTCTAATTTTCTTCTCCTTTTATGTGTTTGAAAAGAAAGAAAAGAAAGAAAGAAGTAAAAAAGTATGGTCATAAAATGTAGAATATTTGCTGCAGTGTGTGCTATCTTAGTATACTGAGAGTAACAGCAAACAGGGACACTCAAGTCAAAATTAAAGTTTCATTATTCATATAGAGCATGCAATTTTAAACAACTTTCCAATTTACTTCCATTAACAAAATGTTCACAGTCTTTTAATATTTAAACTTTTTGAGTCACCAGCTCCTGCTGAGCATGTGCAGAATAAACGTCTATGCATTTGTGATTGACTGATGGCTGTCACATGGTACGTGTATGCATTTGTAATTGGCTGATGGCTGTCACATGGTGCAGGGGGAGTGGAAATAGAACTTTTAAAATTGTCAGAAAAAAATCTACTAGTCACTTGAAGTTCAAACTAAGTGCTGTTGCATTGTCTTGTTATCTTGCATTTGTTGATTATGCAAATCTACTGTGTTGACTGGTCCTTTAAGAACATAGGTTTTCCTATGTTTCTGTTTGAAATTTTGGGAGGTATGGTATGGAAAAGAATATATAGAGTGCTCAGAAATGACAACTGCAGGATTTTTGTTCCATGAAACCATTCTCCTATGTACCCTTTTGTATATGCTTTTTATTAAAATCCTTAGTGCACACGATGATTAATGTGAATGTTGTGCTGGATGTAATATGTGGGAGGAGAGAAATCGTTTCTCAAGTAGATAGAGATGCATCATTAGCTGTGCTGGAAAAAAAGCACACTTTGTGTATGCAGTGTGTCAGCGGTGAAGCATACTCAGGTGATTATTTCATTAGATGCACAAAGAGTTTCACAGATAAATGATAAACCAACAAATGATTTTATCACTTTAGACCTGCAACTAAATTTGCATTTATACACAGGGGTTGGTTACAAAATATAGCAGAGATTGAGTGTAAAGATTTTCCACTGAAAAAGTAGCACTAGCAGAAATGGTCTTCCAGTAGTCATGATGAAAGAGGACTGTTTAGTTAATTGAACAAAACTCATAGTATTCCTGGGTATTGTTGTGTCTCTTAGTATCAAAAAGTGACCCCCCCATGAGGTCATTGTTTCTCAGCCAGTATGCTCTAACATTGACAGAGTTATTAACTACAGGCCAGATTACAAATGTTGCACAAACTAAAATTTTCACGCACGCTAACTGCGCTTAAAGTGAAATTTTTACCGTGGGCTGGTTATTACATGTATCACAAGTTGAAAGTAAAAAGTATTAAAAGTCCGATATGTGCTAACTTCAGGAATTCATGTCGGACCATGTCGGACAGACCTTTGTTAAATCGGCCCCTAGGTCTTTAGTCACACAAATTCGTGGAACAGTCATTTATATTCAACTTGCTTATCACAATCGACACTAACATTAGCCCACCACTTGTAATCTTGCCCTATGTGAATTTACAGATATATATAGAAATATATATTTAAAAATACAAAAAAACATTTTCTTTTAAGTAAAGAACATTGGGATGAAATGTATTTCTTTTCAAAACACAATAAAACACATTAAAATATGTTAAAATTGATTAAAAATTATATTTCGTGTTTCAAGGTCTTTAACTGGAAAGGGCTCAAAAGTGTATATATGTATAAACATGTGGTTTTATGTGTACACAGTAAATGTATGTATATACAGATTTACACATACAAACACATATATAAAGAGATACATACATATACACCCATACACATATTTATATAAAATAGCCCTTTCCAGCCAAATACCTTGTCCTATATGATATCTCTTTGAACCCTTAAAATACATTTTTATTAATATTTTTTATGATTTTTTTTATCAGAAGGTGTATATATGTGTGTAATAGTTTATTTGAATACGTTTGTGATGTGTTTTGTGAAACTTTTTTAACCCTTACACTTTACACTAGGTCTTCAGTCGCACTAATCTGCAAAAGTGTTGTTGGCGTTCGAGCTTTTACTTTCAACGTGCTTATCACATCCAGCGCTAACATTAACATGCCACTTGTAATCTAGCCCTTTGTGAGTTATAGAAACATCGTACCCAAAATGTGTTTAATGCATATGTTGAAAATTCCGATTATCCTAATTCTTTGAAGGTATAATCTAGATTTTATTAAAGACACAGAAACGAGTATTTTGCATATCTTTCTTTACTACTCATATGCAGCCTTTAAAAGTAAACAATAACATATACTGAAATACAATAAGAAGCAAACATGAGAGCTGCTTATAACTAACAAGAAAAAAACAGCCAATCAGAGAAGGGAGATGACTATAAACAGACCACTATACTGTCAACCCTCCTCTTTCTAATTGATGCTCACAAAGAACATAATATTAATAAACATAAACAGTCCAAAGAGTCCAAAACAGTATAAAATCACAGAAGCCAATGAAATAAAGAATTGATTGAAGAATTCTTTAGAGCTGATGAGATTGATTGAGGAAAACAAAGTCGTCCAAAATCTCTTTGAAGGAGGATGGGTCTCTTGAAATGAAGGATTAAATCCAGATAAGAAGAATGGATTGCATTCAGATGGAAACTGTTAAAAACAAAAAACTTATTAATAATATATAATTGACAAAAGGGAGGGATATAACAACATATTTGAGGTGGGAAAATACTCGTCTCTGTGTCTTTAATAAAATCTAGATTATACCTTCAAAGAATTAGGATAATCGGAATTTTATTACAAGACCAGAGACTCCTATTTTGCAAGTTTAAAGCTTAATAGGAAAAAATTAGGAGAAAAGATTAAGCGAAGCGTGTTGAATGGGTCTGAAATAAAATTGTTTGAAAATAGAATCTGAAGACCAGTCTGCCGCACTCAAAATTTGTTGAAGAGGGGCAGATTTTAGAAAGGCCTTCGAGGCAGCCGAACTTCTAACAGAATGAGCTGTAAAAGAGATATCAATACCGGCTTCTTTCATAACCCATTTAACCCATCTTGCAATGGAAGTAGAAGTTATAGGAGAGTAAGGAGGAGCAAAGGAAATCAAGAGTTGATTGGCAGAAGGATTTCTGAAAGACAGAGTTCTAGATTCGTAAGACTTCAGACATTCAACCACACAGAGAGAAGGTTCAGAAGGGAGATAAGGATAAAAAATTGAAGCAGAAAGAGTTTTAGTCCTACGAGACAGAATAAAGGTAACTCCTTCAGGGGAAAAACGCTTAGAATTCCAATCTAAAGCTTTAACATCAGAAACTCTTCTAAAAGAAATTAGACAGAGAAGAGTAGCAAGTTTGGTAGAAAGTTGTTTTAGGGATAAGGAAGCTGAGACAGCAAAACATCTTGCTAACTTAACCAAAAATAGGAAGAGTAAAAATTACATTATGGCTATTAAAGAGGGTAATAAAAGATACACGGATAGTGAAAACATTAGAAAGGTTTTCCATAACTTCTATCAAAATCTCTACAACAAAACGGATGTTAATTTGTTAAACATGGACAATTTCTTGTCAAAGATCAAACTTCCCCAATTCCCTAAAGATCGCTTGTTAGAATTAAACGCACATATCACGGGGGAAGAAATTACTAAAGCAATAGAAAAAACAAAATTAAATAAGGCAGCTGGGCCTGACTTTCTTCCTTCAGAATTTTATAAATTACTGTCTCATGAGATCATTTTTACGTTGGAAATGCTATATAATGATTATCTCTCCTCAACTAAAACCATGTCTAGTCTATTTTCAGCTGCTAATATTACTCTAATTCTTAAAAAAGACAAGGAAAAAGAAGATCCAACATCATACAGACCAATATCGGTGCTTAACACCGATTATAAAATCTTAACCTCCATTATCGCAGATAGACTGGCGAAAGGATTAGGCGAGATTATATACCCAGACCAGACGGGTTTCATCCAGGGACGCAATTCTACTAAAAATATACGCAAAGTAGTCATGCTCCTGGACTACATGTGGAATAGAGATAAAATAAAAAAAAGGGAGTATACTCGGATTTGGCTCTTCTGACGCTAGACGCGGAAAAAGCTTTTGACTCCATCACATGGCAGTATCTATTTCGGGTTTTAGAACAATTTGGGTTTCAGGAGAAATTTATGAATCTGGTTCATAAAATATACAGGTCACCAATATCATATCTTCTAATTAATGGCGTATTATCTCCTAAGATATCACTTGGCAGGGGAACGAGACAGGGATGTCCGCTGTCTCCCCTGCTATTTGATATCGCTCTAGAACCCTTGGCTATCTGGTTAAGACAAAAATTATCCGGAATTTCAATAGGGAAACATACTCTCAAGATCCTCCTTTATGCAGACGATCTTTTACTGTTCCTAGATAAAACAGAATCGCATATACCCCTAGTATTACAAATCCTGGCGGAATTTAGTTCTTTTTCAGGGTATAAAATTAATTATGGAAAAAGTGAGCTATTGTGGATTTCTAAGTCAAGGGTAAGTTGTTCAAATCACCCCTTTAAGGTGGTAGATAGACTTAAATATCTTGGTATTATTTTACACAGAGACCCACTGAAATGGTATAATCTGAACTTTGAACCATTGTTACGGAAGCTCAAGAATAATCTTGAATTATGGGCCTCCTTTCCCTTATCTATCTCTGCACGAGTTAACTTAATAAAAGTAATTGTATTCCCCCAGATCTTGTATCTCTTACAAAACTTACCGTTATTCCTTTTAAAAAAGGATCTAAATAAGTTTGACCAAAATATAGTTAAATTTATATGGGGTAACAAGAAGCCTCGGATATCCTTGATGAAATTGACTCAAAAAAAATGTTTTGCTGGTCTAGCCCTCCCTTGCTTAAAACTGTACAATATCGCTACTCTAGCTAAATTTGCGCTTGACTGGCTAACCGATTCAAACTATTTCTCAACAATTGAATTAGAAGAACAATGTATTGCCCCGTTTTCACTAAAAGCGGTCGTCCATAATGTAATTAAATACCTTCCCTCTAAAATTAGTACATTATCTTCGCTCAAAAATATAATTGTGGCCTGGCAGAAATTCTGTAAAATCTTAGAAGTTGATCCTCATTTCTCAAAATTCCTGCCCATAAGAGGCAACCCAGAGTTTATGCCTGGGGTACAATATAAGGTTTTTAAAAACTGGGAAGAGAATGGATTGTCACTGGTTTCCCAGGTCATCTCAGATACTCAGTTAGTAAATCCATATGGCTCGTTGTTTCAACTTTTCAACTTAGCCAGGGACAACCTGTTCGCCTATTTTCAACTTAGGCATTTGGTGCATAAGCATCTCCCAACAGGGGACTGGCTGTCCCATTGGGATGAGATCAATACCTGTTTCGATAAATTCAGAAAAGGTTATACTTCAATCTCTCTTACATATAATATAATGTTGGCTAAGCAAGGGGCATTAACAGTAGATAAAATCTGTAAGAATTGGGAGAATGCGTTTCCGGCTATAACTCCTGAATGGATTTTGCAGAGTTTGGAGATAGTATACAAATGTACGGTTCCTGTGTCAGTAAAAGAGTCTCATTTTAAACTTATTAATAAATACTATTTTCCCCCTTCCAGAATGGCTCAATGTTATTCTTCACAAATCTTTCCTTGCCCGCGTTGCTCGCACTTGAACGCTAATATAATTCATATGTTTTGGTCTTGCCCAAAAATAATGCAATTTTGGTTGAAAATCCAGTACTGGGTCAATCAGTCTTTTTATTTAGCTAGCCGTTTTACTGCTGATATGGTATTTTTCTTAAGAATAAACAATCATATAGAAAGGTCACTGGTAGATTCGTTCATAACTATTATTCTTATAGCCAGGTGTCTTATAACTAAGAACTGGCGCTCGCATAAGGCCCCACCCTTCACTCTTTTTCTCAGAGAAATCCAGTCCCAAATCATTTATGAAGCCTTTCATCTTCAGCTCTCCTCTGAAAAACACATTAGTAAATTTATTCACAGATGGCTTTCTATAATCAAGTCTTACCCGCTGCCAGTCCAGAAGAATATATTGATGCCATTCTTGAGCTCCCAGACCTTTGCAGACTTAGTTCTTTATGGGCTGTTTCCACCCTTATGGGTGTCCAATGCTAGAGAAGTGGGTTAGAGGGAGAGACACACTGTTGAGCGGGAGGGGAGGCGATAGGAGAGGCGCTATTTCTTTTTTTTTTTTTTTTTCTTTTCTCTCTTTTTTTTTTTTCTTTCTGTCTTTCTTTCTTTCTCAGAAGGATGGTTAAGGTGATTAACTTAAGTGCTATTTGTGTTGAGTAGACTCAATCTCTGTGTTAATGTTTATTCAATTTTTTGGTTTCTACTATATCCCAGTAGGAGAATCTTATTGGGAAAAGTAAATATTTCAAGATATGCCAATTGAGTATGATGTAATTCACGTTGATATAATATATGTATATGTTTTCATTTTGTTAATGGTATTCTACAAGGTATTTGTATTCTTGATCATCTTTTCGTGTGTGGTGTCACCACCAAATTTTGTTACTTTATCTATTTATTTCTTTTTTTGATTTTCTTAATTTTATCTCTGTAAAAACATCACAATAAAAAGATTAAAAAAAAAAAAAAAGAAAAGTTCGTCCTTGGCTTCTGAAGAAAGGGGAATCAAATGAGAGTAGGAAAAACCTTTTCTCAAATGAAGAATTTTTAATCTCTGGAGTTCACGATAGTGTAATGGAGCGGGGAATATAGCCTGAATAGAGGATGAAAGTAACCCTATTATCCTGGCTATAGTCCTGATAGGTAGATAAGACTGTGTCTATTTGAAATCCTAGAAAAATCAAAGATCTGGTAGGGAGAAGAATTGACTTCTGTCTGTTCACGATAAAACCTAAAGATTCCAACAAGGAAATTGTTGAATACAGGTGATTCTGAAGAGCTAGGAAATCTTGATCCATAATAAGGATGTCGTCCAAATAAATTATTAGACGAACACCACGAAGTCTCAGCCAAGCTACCACGGGTTTCAATAGCTTGTTGAAAATCCAAGGAGCTGAGGATAGACCAAAAGGAAGACAGGTAAAATTTCAAAATTGGTCTTTCCAACCGAAGGTCAAATATTTCCAATGTTCTTGGGCAACCGGAACAGTCAAATACGCGTCTGTGAGATCTAGGCGAACTAACCAGTCGTTTTCTCTCAGACATTCTCTTAAAAGATCAATGCCCTCCATCTTGAAATGATGGTAGTAAACAAAAGCGTTCAAGGATTTTAGATTTATTACTGGTCTGAATTGATTGTTTTTCTTTTTGACCAGAAAAAGATTGCTTAAAAAAGCATTGTGAGGAGATAGAGCAGGCAGAATTGCCCGTTTGGAAAAAAGAGCTGAGATTTCATTTTGAACCAGAAGTTCGTCGTTTTTGGAAAATTGGATAGGGTGAGGACGTTTTATTTGAATAGGTTGACACAAATTCTATTAGAATGCCTGAGACAGCTTGAAGAATCCAAGGGTCTGAGGTAATTGACACCCAATTTTGGGCAAATAAAGCGATTCTGCCACCAATTCTGTCTGGGTAAAAAAAGTGCATGAAGAGGGAATAATGAACATACCTGGAGCTTGTCTTGGTCTTGTCCTGCCCCTGAAACTTCTTTGGTTCCATGGGCGCCCTCTTGAAGGGAAAAAGGAGGAAGCTGAGGGTTCTTGATAGTTCCTCTGGTAATGAGATTGGAATTGTGGAGAATACTGGGATTTGTGTGCTTGGAAGTAGTGAGACCTGGATATAAATGGTTGACGGCCGGGAAAGCGGCCTCTGCCTCTCCCGGCCCTGTCAGAGAAATTTTGAGATGGATAAAAGATTTTCTTCACTGAGGATTTCACTTTATTTAGGTTGGAAAAGGTGTTGACGTACTGATTCAACTCCTTTAAATATGAGTCTCCAAAGAGGAGGCCATTGTTGTCTGAGGCAATACTATTAGAAGCAAAGTCACATATTTTTGGGTCGATCTTCCTGAGAATGTTGCGGAGTCTCTCAAGAAACATGGCAGAGTTGGTATTGCCAACTAAACAAAGGAGTCTTTGGACCCATTCTCTAACGACAAAGAGATCCAAAGGAGCATTTTCAGCAACTCCCATCTCGGATAGCTTTAACAGTTTAGTTAGGGGACCTACAGTGTTGAGAAGCTTATCTGGACAGATTTTCCAGGATCTGTCAACACCCTTTTTTAATTTGTACCCTGGGGCACCAATAAATTTTAGGACTTTGGGGTCCACCTCGGGGGTGAGGGCGGCATTTTTTGGGAGAAGGGGGCGAGGGCATTCTGCCCTCATTTTATTTCTTCTTTAGGGGTTTGCGAAGCTGAAAATCAATAAATTTGGCAACGTCAATTGAAGGGCACCATTCCGATGAACGGGGATGGTGTAACTCATCTGGGTTAAATCTTGGGTTACCCAGACAATCCAAAAATTCATCTTCCTCTTCCTCATTAAAAATTTTAAAAATGTTGTCATCTTTTTATGTTTTTTGGCAGCTGGAGAATAATTACAGTCGTCTGAATTATCAAATGAATCAGAATTAATGTCAGTGTAGACATCTTCATCTGAAGAATTTGAATTAGAGGAAGGGATTTTTTCAATATTTTTTAAATTGGATTTTGATTTTGACATTAATATAGAATTCCCCATTTGAGAACACTTGGAGTGCAGGGTTCGTTTAGCAGCAGTTTTGCTTCCTTTGCTGTGAGGAAAAGTGTCAGAAAGTAACTGACGTGATTTGACAATTAATTTTTTGCTTGCTTGTACAGCAATTGAGGGATTCTTTCTTTTTAGAGATTTTTTAGAATCCTTGATACCCATTAAATTGGTTATTTTATTAAATAACTTACTCATAGAGTCATAACTTGCACAGAGTGTGCAGTTAAGGGGTTACTCCCTTCAGTGGCTTCAGACATATTTGAAATATATATAAAAACTTTTTGTCAAAAATGAAAAAAAAAATTGTAAATTTAAATCTCCACCTGATAAATTAATTAATATAATATAATAAAATATAAATTAATAATGCAAATAAACAAATTTTTGTTGCCAACAGAAAATAAAGCAGAAACTTTTTACCTCAGGGAAAATTCTTAGCAGTAAAAATCAATTTATAATTAAACTGAAGTGTTATCACAATATTGCCACAAGATGGCAACAGCAGCCAGAAAAAGGCATTTTTTTTTAAAATAAATAGGCCAAAGCAACAACCGGAATGAGACAATGTTGCTATTTGGCCACCGGAGCTGAACTGAGGCGTCTCTCCCACACGTCAAGAGAGAGGGCGGGAAGAGAGCCTCAGGACAGCCCCCAAAATGGCGGCGCCGATGTGCGCAGTAGGAGAAGAGCCTGAAATAGATACTCAGGCTAGGGGACTCAGTAAAACGGCAGTTTAAACCACAACTTGAAAATGGAGAGAGTAAGTTTAAATATGAAACTATCTGGTTAAAAAACGAAAGGCTAGGGGGAAAAGAAAAAATTACAAAAAAACGTAGGAAACAAAAAATGAAAAATATTTTATAAAGGTAGAATAGAGAGAAAAAAATGACAAAGAGGCACAAAATAGAGTAAAATGACAAGGCAATATGGAAAAACGAGTGAAATAAATATATATATGACAAAAGCAATGAAAATCTTTATTCAACAATAAAAATACAGTAGTTGTTAGAATACTTATCTCTTGATGAGCAGCAAAAGAAAGAGGAGGGTTGTCAGTATAGTGGTCTGTTTATAGTCATCTCCCTTCTCCGATTGGCTGTTTTTTTTTCTTGTTAGTTATAAGCAGCTCTCATGTTTGCTTCTTATTGTATTTCAGACATATATGTTATTGTTTACTTTTAAAGGCTGCATATGAGTAGTAAAGAAAGATATGCAAAATAGGAGTCTCTGGTCTTGTAATAAAATTGTGTTTTCTGAACAAATGTTAAATGGAAATTAGTATTTAAATTAAATTAATCACTGTATTTCAAAAGAAATATTTTGCAAATTAAAAGCAGATCAGGCACGCACCTTTTAATAAATCCTTAAAGCCATTTCTCATGTTGTGTCCACTTAGGGCTAGATTTATTAAAGCTGAGGCATACAGGGGCGCGTATACGCGCCCCTGTACGCCTCAGCTCGCCTGTGGCGGGAATGAAAATACCCGCAGGAATTTGGCATTGCACACAAGCGCAATTTTGCGCTCGCGTGCAATCCCGCCCCCTGCCCGTGTACAACCAATCACGCGCGGGCAGGAGCTGTCAATGACTAGACCGAGGAGATTGAATTTCACCACATTAGAGGTGGCGAAGAGGCTAGGGAAGCAGCGATCTGGTGACCGCTGCTTGATAAATGACAGAGAGCAAGTTCTTGTGAGAACTTGCAGCCGTAGGGCGTTAATAAATCTAGCCCTTTGAGTGGGATGCATATAAACTTGTGCTTTTAGAGATTCAGCATGATTCAGGCTCAGGTAATGTCAACATACTTATAATGATGTATAGACTAAAGCCTATCTGGGAGGAAATGGAATGAGCACAACTTTCAAAGAGCAGAAGCAATCAACAATAATGAATACAATTTACAATGTTGTTTTAGTTTCTTTAATTACACATGTTGGGCTAAATTACAAGTGGAGAGCATAGGGTGTGTTATTTTGCATCTAGTCTTGCTTTAATAATAATGCACAATGTGGTATTACAAGTGGATGGTTAACAATTTTAACCAGAGCATCTTCATGCAACCTAAACTTTTTAGAGCTCCCTATACTTCTAATGAATAGCTCATTGTGTTCTTATTACAAGTGGTGCCTTAAGTGTTGTGCTTGAGTGCAATCCAAAATGCCACTGCAAAATTTAGCACTTTTAAGTCCTTTTAAACACAATAAACTACATGAAGAATTCAACTATTCATGCACCATAAGTTCTGCACACCATCTTCTTAGTGCTCAAGTGATATTCAACATGAGTTTTACAGTGCGTTACTAAAGAAGTCTATCATGTGAGATATTTAGCAAACTCGCGCTATCTGACATGTAGATGTTAGTGCACCCTAGACTGCCACTTAAGCGATAACAAAATACCTTTGGACTTGTAATATGAGCGCAAAAATAGAGGCACTTTTGATTCTGCTCAAGCAATGTTAAAGCGATTGTAATTGTTTAGCCTTTTTGCATTACCTTATAGCAGCAACTCAGCCGCTAAGTTTTTTATTAAATTTGAGCTTTCGTTATTTTATAATTAAATTTTTAGTTTCTAGCTCTGTCATCATGTTCCTCCATCCCTTTAGAATCCCGGTAGCAGGCAGGGATTCCCATCTATAGATAAAGATCATGTGCAAGACGAGAACACGCACAGATTAAGAAAGCCAAGTAGGGAAAGAAATGCATGCAGGTTTGATTTATCAGTGTGTATTGGCACACTATTCTATTCGATCACAGGAAAAACGTCACAAAAAAAAGGCACATCGCAGAGGGGTTGAGGAACGACAATATCAAAATACTTGCAAGAACAGTAATAATGCTGTAAATAAGCCGATTTGAATATAAAATGATGAATGAACCTTTGGTTTCATTTCGGCATTCTTTTATAGGCTTGCATGTTTACCATCACAATACAAAATAGTGCTAATATGTTTGCTCTCCACTTGTAATTTAGGCCTATTTTGGAATAATACATACTTAAATATTTAATAATCCATTTAAGTAGAAGTTGTAATTCAAAAGGACTAAACATCTCTTGCTTCTGAGTGAAACAATTTGCTTTTACCATAGGAGGCCAAAAAGCAAATTCCATAACTTGCAAATGCTGCAAATCAAATAGCTGGTTCTGACAATTGGCAATTTGCTACAATTTGAGAAATCTAGGTTACTGATTTTGCTTTTTGACATCTCTAGGCAGTGTCAGACAAAGTTTAATTTTTACACAATACCAAGAAGTGTTTAATGTCCTTTTAAATATTTTGTCTTTTACCCCAAATGGATGTAGATCTATGTCATGCAGTACATAGCCCATAGTATCGCATATTGTAAATCTATGTCCATAATGCTGGAAGCCCAAGCAGTCTCGGTTGTCAAGTGACAACCGAGACTTGCTGTTTGTGGGCTTCTAGTATCTGCCTTCATATGGTAACAAACATGATCAGTGCTCCGTTACCATATACAGCCAGATTGCAAGATCATTACAGACAGTGACACTGTTTGTGTCACTGTCTTTAACAATTATCTGTTGGTGCCGGTGGGAGGTATGGGAGGGAAGGCGGGTGGGTGGTCCAGCTGCTGAGGGGGGAGGGTCAGGACCCTACATTACAACAAATACGTTTTGAAGGCATGGCTCACTGCACCACAGAAAAAGGGAAAATTGGGGTCCCTACATGACGATTGCAGGGAGAGTGGGGGAGCTACAATAATAATAAAAAAAATCTTTGGAGGTATCAGGGAGGTGGGAGGGTTGATGTGGGATCCCAACACTGCAGAAAAAGAATTTGCTTACTGGCAGTTAGGAAACAGGGGGGTGGGAGGTGTCAGGTAAGAGAGAAATCCCTACACTGTAGAAAAATTAAGCTTACAAGCTAACTGATTAAGCCCTTCACTGCTGGGAGTTTTAGATATATGGTGCACAGCTGCAATTAGCGACCATCTAATTACCAAAAAGTAATAGAAAATCGATGCATGTCTGAAAATTCTGAACAAAGGGGATCCCAGAGAAGCTTTTACAACCATTTGTTTTATGATTGCACAAGTGGTATGTAAATAATTGCAGTGAGAAACCCAAACTTTGTGAAAAAGTTAACAATTTTTTACAGACTTACCAACTGTCCCTATTTGAGAGGGATAATCCCTGATTCTGATCTCTGTCCCTCTGAGACAGATACATGTCCCTCTTTACAGAGTTCCCCTTAGCCCTGCCCATGAAACACCAAGATACACCCACAAACTGCCCTGACACACCCACAGACCACCCAGAAACACCCACAATCCCACCCACTAACCACACATGATCCATCCCCTCCCAACACAGCTCCACCCACAAAATGGTGACGGGCTCCTATCAACCTCCTGTGTACCTCATTCTCAGCCACAAATGTTGGGAGGTTTGTATGATCTCATATATATATTCCAAAATGGGCCTAGATCAATACTTTTGGTTATCTACTTTAAAAAATATGTATATGGTTTTGATAGGTAATTAAAAAAAAAAAAAAAAAAAGCAAGGCTCTCTTTCTGTTTAAATGGACTGATAGTAAAATGCTAAAAAATTCTGGTATTTTGGGTGTTTCTCCATAATTCACGGTAGTGTAGGGTTTAATGTGTATTAATATAGCAGTATCAGTTCTATACTATATATTTTAGATTAATTAATGAAAAAAATAATAAAAAAAAAGTGTTTATATATATATTATGTATATAAAAACCTTACACACTAGGTGACTATAAATGATATATTTCTCTGTTTTGCTTTGAATGTATTTTATTTCTTTTTTTGTGTGTGTGTTTATAAAGCATATGCTACAAAGTACTGGGAAATGAATGCAAACTAAATGTTTATACAGTAATACCAGAGCTGGATCCATGCTTTTGAGAGCTTACAATCATGCCTTTGATCATTTCTCTGTTTACACTCAATGGGAGATTGAAATTAAGACAATAACTGGGGATAAATATTAATAATAACCTACAAATAAAATTGAGGTAAGAAAAGCAATGTTGACTCTCGGCTGTGCGTCAGAAAATGAAGTGAAGTGCTTAGTATTATTTTCAAGCTATTTAAAGGCTTTGCTCAGAATATTATTTTCTACAAATTGAAGAGGATCAATTAGCTTTCATATGTAGCAGTGTCCCATGGAGTAAGTATAGGTTCTGCTTTAATCTTTACCTGTACAATTGTGTGGCATTTGAATCAAATTATTCTGTAAGCTGTGAAAGCCAGGCCTCACTCTGTGCAAAGCAGCTACACAGAGAGACTTGCTGAATGTTTAATGGTTTCTTGTTTCTGCTGGAGCAGTTGTAAATACCACAAGCATATAAAATCATAGGCATATCCCATTCTGTGCTGGATCTAGGATTTACAAACTCAAAGCATTGCAAGTAAATGAGGTTAAACACTGCTGGTGTAAACACAGACGTTTTCTTAAAGGGATATGAAAGTGCACAGTATGCTACAATATACTATATAGTAACATACAATTTTAAGAGATGTTTGCCAAGTTCAAGGTCTAAGGTACTGCTAGACCAATATAGGAACATATACAAGGTGTAGACTTCAGGGTTGAAATATTAAAAAAAAAATTAATTGCATATATATTGCATTATCTCTTACAATGTTGGAGCTACACATCCCCAATTTCTGTTTAATAAGTAGCTTCTGGTCATTGTATTAAGATAAAGTTTGTTTTAAAGGGACATTGTGCACTAGAGTATTCTTTGCATACATGTTTTGTAGATGAACCATTTATATAGCCCACTAGGAAATGTTTTTGTAAAAATGTAAAGTTTTGCTTATTTTTAATAACATTGTGCTGATGTTCAGACTCCTAATCAAGCCCCAAAGATGTATACTGATGTCTATAGATTTCTGCTAGCTCCTGTTTGTCTAATTAGTCTTTTCATATGCAGGGAAGGGGGTAGGGGGAGAGTCTGCTATTCCTGCTTTCCAAGCCTATTTCAGTGGGTGTCCCAGCCAAACCTCATCAACAGTGCTAAATTGGGAGCTTCTAACTAAGTTTTTAAAAGGTTTTATCATGGATTTTTATATCAGTATCTGTGTATATGCTTCTTTATAGTAGTGTCTAATACATGCATTTATTTGAACATTGGTGTATATTGTCCCTTTAAAAACATGCATGTTTAAAATTTAAATAACTTAATTCTTAAGTTTATCCTAGTCCTCAACCTCTGCACTTGGTTTCAAAGGCACACATATATAACAATACTCCCTATCAGATATACAAATATAAAACATATTTTGTATATTCACACACATAAACTTAAAGGAATAGTCTAGTTAAAATTAAACTTTCATGACTCAGATAGAGTAGGGCAGTAGGCAATTTTAATCAACTTTCTACTTTACTCCTATTATCAATTTTTCTTTGTTTTCTTGGTATCTTTATTTGAAAAAGCAAGAATGTAAGCATAGGAGCCAGACCATTTTTGGTTCAGCACCTGGATAGAACTTTCTGATTGGTGTTTAAATATAGCCACCAATCAGCAAGCGCTACCCAGGTGCTGAACCAAAAATGGGCCAACTTCTAAGCTTACATTCAAATGAAAATACCAAGAGAACAAAGAAAAATTGACAATAGGAGTAAATTAGAAAGTTGCTTAAAATTGCATGCTCTATCTGAATCAGGAATGTTTAATTTTGACTAGACTATTCCTTTAAGTATACACACACAGCTAGACTTCAACAAAATGATATATAGATTTATAAAAAGCGACCACACTTTCTAGAGCTCCTACATCATATGCTGGTAAAAGTTACACACAAAGAGGGGTGGATTTATAGTCAAGGGACCAATAAACACAGACTCCTCTAGTACACCTCACCCTATACTAAAATACTAAATTTTGCTTTTAAATAGCACATTGTGCACTAAAATAAAAAACGTGAGAAAATATGCAAATTACATTTTTAACTGTCTTTAAAGGTACATTCTACTTGAAATTTTGTATTGTTTAAAAAGATAGATAATCCCTTTATTACCTATTCCCCAGTTTTGCATAACCAACACTGTTATATTAATATACTTTTTACCTCTGTGATTACCTTGTATCTAAGCCTCTGCAGACAGCCCCCCTTATCTCAGTGCATTTTACAAACTTACATTTTAGCAAACTAGTGTTGGTTCCTGCATAACTCCACAGAAGTTAGCACAATGTTTATCTATATGGGATTATAGTGTATATAGGGGATGGCACTAGTAGCCAAGTGTAACAGACACTCTGATTCAGGACTTATAGTCAAAAACAGTTTATATAAGATACTTTTAGATATAAAATATGTCAGTCATCATACATTTGTATCTATTTGATAACAGATTTCAATCAATACTTAAAAGAAGGGACGCCACCCGTTTATCTATATGGCACACATGAACTAGCACTGCCTGGCTGTGAAAAGATAATGAAATGCACTGAGATAAGAGGCAGCCTGCAGGGGCTTAGAAACAGGCAGATATTTAGAGGTTATAAAGTATATTAATATAACAATGTTAGTCATGCAAAGCTGGGGAATGGGGAGTAAAGATGTCTTTAAAAACATGGAGTAGACTGTCCCTTTAAACAGAGCAAGCTATAAAAGCAGTTGTTCTTGTGTTACACAACAATTAGGGTATGCTCTGTTCCCTCTGCTATGATTACGGCATGTATCCCAAATGCTTCAAATGTACACCTGTAGGCTGTCAAGTTATCCCCGTAAAATGTATGGTTTAGCGCAGTACTAGCCTCGTTGCCCCTATCTCGAAGATGTTTGCGCTTGCCCACTCATATTAAAAAGCTTTACAGTGCACACAACTCTCAATGCTGCAGATAATTCACTGTTCTGCATCACAGACAGCTTGTTTGTATAGAGCTGCCTGCCACTACAGTATAGGAACTGGCACCTACTGTGAGGATTCACTCCTCTTTTCAGACTACAGGGAAAAAAGGAAAACAAGTGTATTATAATAACATTTGTGGTGTTTAATTATTATTTTTATTTGCATTTATTGACTTATACTGAAATGTGAATTATGACTTGGTTTTATATATAATATTCCTCTCTAATGCATGACTAACAGTGACTGCTGATATATTTAAATATGTAGAGTATATAGACCTAAGCTAGGTTAGTTTAGGTTTAGGGTGGAATTTTTATGGCTTATATGGACATTGTTATATAATTAAATACCATAATTCAGTACAACATTTATTATTGCACAAATGCTGACAGTTTACTTGATTAGTATTTATTGTTTAAAAAGATAGATAACACCTTTATTACCCATTCTCCGGCTTTGCATGAACAACATTGCTATATTACTATACTTTATAACCTCTAAAGGGACAGTCTACTCTAGAATTGTTATTATCCATTTATTACCCATTCCCCAGTTTTGCATAATATTAATAATTATATTATTACACTTTTTACTTCTGTGATTACCTTGTATCTAAGCCTCTGCAGACTGCCCCTTATCTCATTTCTTTTTGACAGACCTGCATTTTAACCAATCAGTGCTAACTCCTAGGTAACTCCACGGGAGTGAGCACAATGTTATCTATATGACACACATGAACTAGTGTTGACTCTCTGTGAGAAACTGTCAAAATGCACTGAGATAAGAAGTGACCTTCAAGGCCTTAGACCTCTAAGTTTGCCAGTTTCTAAGCCCCAGCAGGTGCTCCTTATGTGCTTTTTAAATATTGCTCAACAGTTAGACAGTGCTAGTTCAAGTGTGCCATATAAATAACATTGTGCTCAGTCCCATGGAGATTTATATTGGTTATGCAAGAACCAGCACTGATTGATTAAAATGCATGATTGTGTAGAGCAATGAGATAAGGGGCAGTCTGTGTGGGTTTAGATACAGGTAATCATAGTGGTAAAAAGTATGGGGAATGGATAATAAAGGTATAATCTATTGTTTTAAACAATAACATTTTCAAGTAGACTGTCCCATTAGCAACAACTGCAAAGTTGTTAAAATTGAGATGAATTATCGCTCTTCAGCAAGACATAGCCATTTCAGAGAGGAATACACTTGTTACCACAAATCACCAAAATTGGACCATCTAAAGGGACAGTCAACCATAGAATTGTTATTGTTTTAAAAGATAGATAATCCCTTTATTACTCATTCCCCAGTTTTGCAAAACCAACACAGTTATATTAATATACTTTTTACCTTTGTGATTACCTTGTATCTAGGAACCTTCTTCCAGCCCCCTGATCACATGACTGTGACTGTTTATTATCTATTGTCTTGTATTTAGCATTGTTTTGTGCTAAATATTAAATAACCCCCTGTGCCTGAACACAATGTTATCTATATGGCCCACGTGTACTTTCTTTGTCTTGAAAAGAGATTTAAAAAGCATGTGATAAGAGGCAGCCCTCAAAGGCTTAGAAATTAGCATATGAGCCTACCTATGTTTAGTTTAAACTAAGAATACCAAGAGAAAAAAGCAAATTTGATGATAAAAGTAAATTGGAAAGTCGATTAAAATTAAAAGTCCTATCTGAATAATGAAAGTTTAATTTATACTTGACTGTCCCTTTAAATATGTGTTTAACCACTGAGCATTGATATTTACCAGCAAACATTCATGCAATAATGAAATGTATCACATTGGAGCATTTTATTATTGATTTAGAATGTCCATTTAAAAGAGCAGCTGAGTTTCTCTATGGTGACCTAATGTCTCCTCTGTGCAGTCCACTTTCTTTTTTTTTTTTTAAATATTTTATTTATAGTTCAACAGCATGTACAGTTTGAAATAAACACATTAAGCATTTTCAGTACACCTCGCAGGGTGCTGAAGACTCTTCACAAATCATGATAAGTTAACAAAATTGTATATAAAAAAGAGCCATACAACTTGACCTAATCCTTCTTTAACTGATAAATAAAATCCATCAAACCAAAACTCTTTGGGTTAAGATATACAGAAAAGAGAAATTAGGCACTTGCATGTATTATATAGTTATATTCTGTCCTCTTTAAATCAAAGCTTAATCTACTTTCTACATATATTTCATTTTGGTTCATTTGCCCCCTGTCAGCTGATTAGTCAATAAAGAGCTGTTGCAGCTGCCCTGCTGTATGCGTTGAGCATGGTGCAGTGATGTTGTGTAGCATGTTTTTGTTTTGCAATAAATGTGTACTGTTTGGCCATGTTTGCAGGATTAAGTCTTCATGGAAATGTGATGGGGAAGATTGTTTCTCTCCCTAATTGTCCAGTTCACGAATCATACACATACCACAAGCGTGCTCCTTTAAAAGGGGCATTAGAGAGGACAAAAATCTAATTCTGTAATATAGTATTTTTGGCCTCTCTAATGCCCGTTTTAAAGAAGCATGCTTGTGAGGTGTCTATCAAAAGCAATAGATGGTAGATACAATTGGGGCCATTTTGAATACCTTGCTTTGTTTTTTTTGGCATCTGTAAACAGAGTGAGGGACCAGAGGCATTGTTATAGAAAAGCAAGAGGTTTAATGTGCCAAAATGGACAACTGAACATAGATGCTTATCCTTGTGCATTTTAATAGGAAGCATGTTTAAACAGTGAGCACTGCTTAGATAATCTTGTATAAGTAAAAATCAATTGCATTACATACTGTCAATCAAAATACTAATACTAATAATAATATATTGTGAAAGAAAAGTATGCCTTATATAACCAAGCTTTTGAGAACAATATGAGTATATCTCTTAAATCAGCCATCTCCCAGTACCATGCAGTGTGTTACTTCACTAGAGTGGGCAATATTCTTAGGAGGATATCTTGATAAATTGAGGGGGTGGTGGTGGGCTGATTATTGACAGAATCTGGGGACTTATTGTGAGAAAATGCTCTACAATGAATCCAGCAATGCTACAAATGTTTCTTTTCTTTAAAGCATTCTATATTTCTTAAGCAAATTGACAATTAGCAATTAGCTTAAAACATATAAATGTGCTAATAATAATAATAATAATAAATAATAATAATAGTTATGTTAAACTGTCTTGTTTAAAGGTATGTATGTATCCTTTATGAGTAGGTAATGGAATATGGCAATTATCTTAATGATGGGCAATTCTAAAGGCACTGAAATGTAGCAATTTAGTGAATTAGTGTTTTAAGTATTCAGTTTTATCTAAAAAAGATTAGATTATGCTTAAAGGGACATAATGCTTAAAGCTAAACCACTTTAAAGGGACATTATACACTCATTTTTCTTTGCATAAATATTTTGTAGATGATCTATTTGTATAGCCCATAAAGTTGTTGTTTTTTAAAAAATGTATAGTTTTGCATATTTTTAAATAACATTGCTCTGATTTTTAGACTCCTAACCAAGCCCCAAAGTTTTATGAGAATACCATCAGCTACCTTCTCCAGCTTGCTCCTGATTGTGTAAAGGGTCTTTTCATATGCAAAAGAAGGGGGAGGGGGGAGTGTCTTATTTCCCACTTGCAGTGGGCTTTCCAGCTATCTTTTCAACAGAGCTAAACTGAGAGCTTCTAATTAACTTTTTAAACAGTTTTATACTGGATTTTTATATCAGTATCTGTGCATCTTATTCTTTATAGTAGTGTCTATTACATGTGGTTAACTGAAAATGAGTGTATACTATCCCTTTAAGGTGATTCAGTATAATTTGAAATAGCTGACAAGAAAATATAACCGGAAAAAATCTCAGTGAACAGTTATCCCTCAGCTAATGTCCAGCTGCAGGTAAAAAACAAACAAAACAAAACAAAAAAAAAAAACAATAGCCAATCAACATTAGCAGTGCTGAGATAATTATTTGCTTTATTGAGATCTCATGAGAATTTACTGCAATCTTACGAGATTTCATAGTAAATTTAAGCTGAATAGAAAAATAACATGACTGTGCCTGTACATGCCAGATGTATACTCCCTTGCAAGTCCTGGGACTAGCATCCTGATTGCCTGCTGAAGATTCCTTTACAATGGGAAGTGGCTAGGAAATTTTGAGGTAAATACCTTTCTTTTTTATATAGAGAGTGATATTTTCTAGTCAGCTTTTTACAGCTATGCTGCATCACTTTCAAGTACTTCAGCATTTGGGTATCATGTCCTTTTAAATGGACAGTAACATCAAAATTAAACTTTCATTACTCATATAAAGTATGTAATTTTAAACAACTTCCCAAATTTATTTATTTTATGAAATTTGCTTTTGGTATCCTTTGTTGAAGAGTAAAGCTTGGTAGGCTGATAAGAGCAATGGCAGCAGTGTTAGCAACTATGTATAATATCAATATAAACATTGTTGCAAACACTGCTGCCAGGTGGATAAATACACATGCATGTCCCTGAGCTCATCTAGGATTACACTTTAACAAAGGATACCAAGAGAACTAAGTAAAATTGATTATAGAAATAAATTGGAAAGTATTTTTAAATTTCATGCTCTATCCAAACCATTTAAGTTTAATTTTAACTTCACTGTTCACTTAATACTACATCTAGTGATCCTTTAATTGATTGCAAAATAATGAAAAGGATGTTTAAAGGCACAGTCAACAACAAAATTGTTATTGTTTAAAAAGATATATAACGCCTTAACTACCCATTTCCCAGCTTTGCAAAACCAACATTGTTATACTAATATACTTTATAACATTCAAACCTCTAAATTTCTACCTGTTTCAAAGCCACTACAGACAGCCTCTTATCACATGCTTTTTTATTAGCTTTTCACAACAGGAGACTGCTATTTCATGTGGGCCATATAGATTACATTGTGCTCACCCCCATGGAGTTATTTATGAGTAATTGGCTAAAATGCAAGTCAATGCATAATAAATAAATAGCCATGTGATCAGGGGGCTGTAAGAAGAGGCTTAGATACAAGGTAATCACAGAAGTTAAAAGTATTTTAAAATAACCATGTTCGCTGTGCAAAACTGAGGAATGGGTAATAAAGGGATTATCTATCTTTTTAAACAATAAACATTTTGGAGTAGAATGTCCCTTTAAGGGACAGAAAAATGCCAAGGGGGAAGAGGTGGCTTTACAAAACCACTGGTGAAGTGTGGTAGCTGGTAAGTAACATAATGCTCATTCCTTTGTGACAGAGCAGGGGTTGGCAGCCATATATGAGTGCTGTGTCAAAGTAATTCTATGGAGAGACTTGGAGTGGTAGCTTCATATTGGGTTCATTACCTGAAATTATAAAGAACAAATATATAAGAGAATTAAAATGGGTTTACTACTAACAAAAAAAAATGCAAAGACTGCATGTCTCCTGGAGGTAATTAATTTTCTTTAACAATATTAGATCAGTTCCAGGGTTCAGTGGCCCCTCAGTCTACCACATACCCACATTAGATGAGTCCCCTGGTTCTGCAGCCTGTCCGTCAGCCACATGACACATCAGACCCTTGGCACTGCAGACTCTCTTTCAGCCATACATGACATATCAAAGCCCAGTTTACACTGAATCACCTTTTCCAGTGATATAACTGGATTTGCAGATGTGATGTGCAATCATCTGTCTTGTTTAAATAATTTGTAGATGGACTTTAAAAATGTAATATAATATATTCCATAATCAAGTGGGTGGGAGGGTGGAAAAAACAGAAAGAAAAATGAATAATTCAATTATGTATGTCATGGGCAGGGATAGGCAAGGTGTCCGTACATGGACACTGGTGTCCATAACTGGCACTTGCAGTGTCCGCTGTCCATTTTGCTGTGGGGAGGGAGGAGTAAGACAGATGAATGCTGGTCCTGACTCCTCCTTAACACACGCGGTGCCACGTTTCGCAGGGTTGTGACCACTCCCACATGATGCCGCTTAGTACCGGGAAAATGACTCTGAGTGAGACTGAGAGAGAGGGAAGATTCAAGAAGCATGCTGCCACTGTGTCCCTGGAGCTTTATATGCAAAGGTAAAGCCCTTTAGCCAGCAGCTGAGGTTTATTATAAGTAGTATTTAATTAGAAAGAAAAGATATACTAAGGTTGTGATTTACAATCTTAGTATATCTTTTCTTTCTGATTAAATTATAGGAAAGGGAGAATATTTAGTGTGAATAAAGTTAGTGGCTTGTCAAGAGACTGCTAGCGATATTGTGTGATAAGGTATGGCATAAACAAAGCCTGAGTGAAATACTGGATGTGTATCTGCATCTGTATAATAACTCCCAGCTCTATACAAAGACACAGAAATGACACTGGCACATGTGTATAGCCAGACAAGGGCTGGTTATAGGATCAGTGGTATCTGCATCAGTATAATAACATTCAGCACTATAAAATAATTGTTTTAAGTTGAAATGTACCTTGGTGTCCTTCACTAAGGTCTTTACTTTAGAAAATGTCCGCCACAGCCTTGGCTCGTGCCTATCCCTGGTCATGGGGGCAAGTCTGGGCAGCGTTGAGTGTGGACACAATACTTGTAGTTGCTAAGGAAGAACTACTAAACTTCCGATTATCTGGTAGTTTAGACAATATCTGACGTTTTCTTTGTTATATATATAGGTTTGAGAATATTTGCAGATTCAATTGACCTCACTTGTATTTTATTCATGACTCCTTAACTCAAGTCAGGACCGTTGAGACCTTAGGCAACGGAAATCATAGGAGGCCTCGGCATCCCTTCCCCCCTAGTAATTCGGGTAGGGTAGTCACATAGGGGCTACTGATTGTACCAAGTGGGAGTCTGTCACTGCCCAAACCTAATAAGTTTGTGGTGGAGCTCTCATTAAATGTTGCCTGTAAGCATGGAGGCTATGGAGATCAATATCTTGAAAATGATAACAACGCTCCTGCTCGATTATTTTGCTAGAAAGGCACATTGAAGCAGTGCTCTCCCCTCAATCCCAGCTTTAGTTTTGTGAGTGCTCAAGATTACCTCCCCAAGAAGTAAGATTTTTAAATTACTGTCTGCTTTTGTTTTCTAAGTGGGGCTAGAGGAAGGGGATTGTGATACAGGAGGTTCTGTGCCATTGAGTCTTTTTTTGCCCATATTCCCAATTCCCTGCTATTCTGCAACCACCGAATACAACAATGACAAGGAGACTTTGCCAAGTGTAACTCTGAGACCAGTTACACAGACCAATTTTAAAATGCAGTGTTTGGGCTCTTTCATGGTCTATTTAAGTTGGTGTGGAAGGACTGGCACCCATTAGCTGGTATACTATTTCACCCAACTTGAAATTTACTGACTTATATTTGAAGAGAAAGCTATATCAGTGGAGAATTTCCCTCTAGTTTGGAAGACAGGAGGAGGCTGATAACATGATCTTATTTTTAAATTTGGAGTTAAGTACCAGTGTGAACTAACTCCTTATCATTAGCCTATAAATCTCACTTAAAACTGGAACTTTTATTTTGAGTTATGTCTATTTCCCCTAAGATTACTTACTACATACTGGTCATTATTTTAGACTTTCAGAAAACACTCAAAAACACAATATCAAAGATGGACTCTAGCACAAACTTAAGAGTAGCAGCTGTAACTCTTAATCCAACTCCTACTATGTATGCTCTTTTTTTTTTTTTTTTTTAAATCAGCTTTATTGAAGTAAATAAATTGAATCAGTACCACATGTGATAATAATGCAAAAAAGAAAAAACATGTATACCTTGATTTGCTTGTACAGATAAGGTATAGCTGATATGGCTCCAAATGAAAATATACATTTACAAAACCATATAACAACTGTAGCCTACAGTATATGCAACCAAAAAGTCAGAAACACAAGTAAAACAATTTCCCAAACTCTGCAATATGTACTAAGGTTATTAGCAAGTATTTGGATCACCTTGAAACTCTTCTTGTATGAAGGCATCCCATGTCACTTTTAGCTGTATATAAAAAAGACTCTTGTTTACACTGCATAAAAGCATACTCTTTCAGTTCTAGTATTCAATGGAATTTGCTATACCAGTGAGTCAAGGTGGGTGTTTCTTTCCTCTTCCATTTTTGGGCTATGAGGGACTTCATGCTGTTACTGGCTATAAATATTAGGGTATTTTTGTATGTTGGGAGTTTATGACGCGTATTGTTAAATAGCCATAGTGTCGGATCCGATGACAGATCAACATCTATCATTTTAGAAGTAGCCTTTATGATGTTTATCCAACATGTTTGTATGAGGGGACAGGTCCACCATATATGACCCATTGTGCCCGGGGATTTTTCGCATCTCCAACTCTTGTCACTGGCAGATGCAAATAATTTGTTTATTCTAGAAGGTGTTAAGTACTATCTCTGGATAATTTTCAAGTTGGTCTCAATGATTTTGCTAGAGGATGAGACTTTAGTTATGTTAGAAAAAATGTATGTCATATTAAATTGTCAAATTTCGACATGTAGTTCCTCAGACCATTGGTCAATATAGTAAGGAGAGTATCCTGGTGGTGTGGCTTGCAACAGAGAATATATTAATGAAAGAGTACGCTTCATTGAGTTGTGTTTTTCCTGTCTGGGTGTTTCATGATGTATGAATGGCATTGACGCAAAAAAATCCAGCTCGAGAACATAGGAAATCCTTTCTCGAGTAAGCTAGTTGCAGGTAATAGGGTTTGTTCGTTACCCAATTGGTAAATCATAATTGCCCTGTGTTGTGATTTGTATTTTGAATTCCCCCAGTTTTGTCCTGGAGAAAGGTCTATGTTGTCTGTGAGAGGGGTTAGTGGGGAATATCTGGATAAAATGAGGGGATTTTCTGACAGTGACCTATTCCAAATTCTGTATGTTTCCCAGATTATAAAGTTATTTTTGATTGTCTGAGAAAACACTGAGTTATTTTGCCAACAAAGAGAACCCAGGTGAGTAAAATTTGTGATATCATGCTCCAATTTGACCCATTTTTTATGTTGATAGTTTGTGAACCAGTCTATTATTCGCTGGAGAAAAGTGGCTTTTCCCATCTTTAATTTAATTAAAAAAGTGTCTATTCTCGCCTTACGTTTATCCCATATGAATTCAAGTATTCTGTTTTGAAGGGTCAGCAAGAACTTGGTTGGTAAGGGGATTGGTAAGGTTTGAAAGAGTTATAAAACCCTAGGTAGGACATTAATTTTAATTGTGTTAATTCTACCCAGCCATGAAATATTTTTTGATCTCCATGATGACATGTCTACTGTGTTTAATAGGGGTAGATAATTAGCATTAAAAAGGTCTTGTCTGTTAGAGGTGAGTTGTATCCCTAGATATTTCAGGGAGGTAGACTGAATACGGAATGGACTCATTGTAGTAATTTCAGATAAAAGGTCTTCATTGCATTGTACTGCCAAGAGTTCTGATTTTGTTTTATTGATTAAATAATTAGAAACCATTTGAAATGTGTCAAATTCGTTCATTAAGAGGGGAATAGATTTAACTGGCTCTATTAAGTAGAATAAGATATCATCTGCATATAGCAGAAGATTGTAATGTGTGTCTTGGATTCTTATGCCTTGGATATCCGTGTTTGAGTGTACAGCAGAGGCAAGAGCCTCCACTACACACGCAAACAAGAGCGGAGAGAGGGGACACCCTTGTCTGGTGCCGTTTGTTATAGGAAACAATTTGTGGGTCATCCCATTAACTCTTATCCTAGGGGAGGGGGAGGTGTATAATGCCATTATTTTAGAGATGAATGTTTCCCCCAAACCTAATTTATGGAGGATCTCTCATAAGAAGTGCCAGCAGATGCGGTCAAAAGCTTTTTCAGTGTCCGCTGATATTATCACGGCGTGGGTTTGTGTGGAGTGGGCATGATGTATTAGATGGGCTGCTCTAACCATGTTGTCTTTGGCCTCTCTGGAGGGGATGAACCCTACTTGGTCACTATCAATAATATGTGGGAGGATCAGATTAAGTTTGTTCTCCAATAGCTTTGCGTATATCTTGAGGTCGACATTTAGCAACGATATTGGCCTAAAGTTAGATGCAATATCTGGTGATTTACCTGGCTTCGGTAGGGCAAATATATGTGCCTCTAGGGCGGAGCTTGAAAAGGGGGAGTTTTCACTAATAGAATTGAAAAGTGACAGCATATTGGGGGATAGAATATCTTTGAATGTTTTATAATATTGGTCGGAGAACCCGTCTGGGCCCAGGGCTTTATTGGCTGGGAGGTTTTTGATTACTTATAACAGTTCCTCCTGCGAGATCAATTTATTAAGGATTTGTTCTGGAGAGACAGTTGGGAGTTTAATATTAGAAAGGTAGTCATTTATTAGGGTAGAATTGGGAGAGCAAATTGTGCAGGGATGTTGTGTAGGATAGTTAGATATATTATATAGTTGAGAATAATAAGATCTGAATTCTTCAGCTATTTTCGCAGAAATATTAACTTCTTTACCCTGCTTATTTTTTAGCGTTAAAATGAAATTCTTGTGTATTTTTCTCCTTAATTTTCTAACCAAAAAAGGGGCCACTTTTGTTATTATCTTCATAATATTTTTGTTGTAAATGGAGGGCGTTCTTTTTTGCAAACTTTGCCTATTAAATAATTGATCTGAGCTTTGCAATCTGAAACTTTTTGTGGTAAGTAAATGTCATTAGGGAAAGTTTTGAGTCGGTTTTCAAATTTGAAAAGGTTTACTAAGCTATAATTGAGAAGTATGTTATTTTGTTTTGTTTGATATGCCTTAATGTTGATTAATTCCCCACGTATAACTGACTTATGTGCTTCCCAAAGCCTTCTAATGTCATCTACTGAGGATTTATTGATGGCGAAGTATTCCCCCATCAACTTTTCCAGGCGCTGGCAATGTGTGGGGTCTGCGAGTAGTGTTTCATCCAGTTTCCACGAATAATGTGTAGAGGGTCTATGTGGCCATCTGAGGAGACATTTTACTATAGAATGGTCTGACCATGAGTTGGGGAGAATCGTAACATAATCTACCTTGGACAGGTTATTAACATCTATCATAAAATAATCTAGTCGATAAAATTTACGATGAGAGTTAGAATAAAATGTGTAATCTAGCTCTTCAGGGTGATGTACCCTCCATACGTCATGAGCTGTCAATTCTTTCATGCAGTTTTTTACCATATTTTTTATTCTATGAGGGACTGAGAATTATCTAAAGTGGGATTGAAAGTGAAGTTGAAGTCCCCACCCATTATTAGAGAGCCTTTGGTCACCTCGAACAATAAGTTAGTTAAGGATTTAAAGAAAGCGTCTTGTTTTAGATTTGGTGCAAAAATATTTGCTAGCTTGACCATTAAATTATACAGCCTGCCCACTAATACAATGTAATGGCCCTTGGCGTTGGAGTATTTTTTAACTAATTGAAATGGATTTTTTTTTTTAGGAGAATGCCCACTCTATTCGTTTTTTGAGAGTTTGAGGCATAATGTGAGTCGCCAAATTTATATGTGAATGTTTTAGGTTCCCTCCCCCGCAAGAAATGAGTCTCTTGGATGAATACTATGTCTGCTTTTTGTTTGATGAAATCTCTTAAGGCTATATTTCGTTTATTTGGGTTATTTAGGCCCTGGGTATTGACTGTAAGGAAGGTTAGGGGGTCAGTCTTAGAGTCTGCCATGAGGTGGGGGTATAGTGAGGCATGGGAATAGTGTTATGGGAACATGTAAGAGTGTGACTGGGAAGAGTACACGTTGAAATTCGCCTTAGGTGTCGTGCGGAGGCTGGGAAATGTGACGTGAGGAAACTTTTGTATAGCATTCAGGAGTGTAGTCTGACTGGAAATATTTATTATAGCGCAAGCTACAGACAAACAATGATAAAAATGAACATTTACAATACAACTGTGTCATACACATATAAACAATAAGGATAATGTTCGGATAATACTATCTCCTTCATTACTAAAACAAAGTAAAATTTTTGGGTTAACAATAACAACAATAACATAGAGGTACCAGTCTGTGTTTGCAGAGGAGTCGGGACTCCACTTTGATAAATCCGGTGTAACTTAGTGCAAACAAACAAATAACAGTAGCATAAATACTCGATATTCAACATAACATACAAGATAATCTTTACTTTTACCCTTGAGGACTAGGTAAGAACAGGAATCAACGGACAGTTCCATTTGCAGTCTGAACAAAAAGGAAAATGTTCAAGTAACACAAGCTCTGTCCATGTTATCCTCGGAAACAGGTGGTTTGCTTTTTTTCCTCTTAGGGAGCACCTTCATCCAACTCGAGTGAGGGTCTCTTTGGGGGAGTCGATGTGTCGGAGGAGGGTTTTCATTAATTGAAACTTCTGCAGGGTGTGTTAACTTGAAGGTCAGCTGGAGAGCTTCCGACAGCTGCCGAAGGTCTTGTTCAGATCTATATGTAATGATGCTGCCTTCGTGTGTGACATGAAGACAGAAGGGGAATCCCCATCTGTATTTTATATTGTTCTCTTGGAGGGTCTTTGTAATGAATCTGACCTCTTTTCTTTTCTGGACAGTAGTGGGATTTAAATCGAGGAATACCTGGATGTCGTGGTCTAAGTAGTGGATAGATTGAGATATTCTTGCAGCTTTCCAGATCTTTTCCTTGTTGGTGAATCTAAGATATCTCAGGATCACGTCTTTGGGGGGGAGCATTTGGTGCTGGTGGAGGGCGGAGGGCCCTATGGGCTCTATCGAGTTCCATTTCTGCTGCTGAAGGATCTTGCTGAGGAGATTTAAAGAATCCTTGCAAGTAATTGTGGAGATCAGCGTGAATCACTGATTCTGGAATGCCCCTCACCCGTAGGTTGTTATGGCGAACCCTGTTATCCAGGTCCTCAATTCTGTCCTGAAGATTCTCAATTTGAGCACCTTGAACATTAGCCAGTGTGGAGACGTTATCGAATAAATTGTTTAAAGAGTCCTGTTCTTCAATATATTCTACTGGTAGTGAGAAAGATGAGGCTCTGGAGAATTGACCCTGCTAGACTAATGTATTTCCCTCTAAGAAAACAGTGGTTGATATGTAGTGAATGTAGTCCAGCGCTAGATTAGCACGGGTAGAGTATTTAGTTAAATTCTATAATTTGAATATATTGTATTTTGTGATTGGATAAATGTTTAGTGTATGTACTGCAATGTTGTTATTATATATTTATTGTAGGTAATCCTAAGTATTTATCAACATTCAGTTAATAAAAAGATGTAAACAGGTATATACAACTGATATATATAAACTTGTTGTCTAATGTGAGCTTCTTATCTATATATAAAAACTAATAAAACATTTGTATAATTAGACAGAAATTTAATAACTTGTTAAAAGCATACATAAAATAAAAAGGGACGTCTCCCTTATAACATCGATTTCATCAGAGAAAACAATTGAATAACTGTAGTATATATTTCCGCTATTTGATAATCAGGTACCTGTTATATAGTGTAACAAATGATAATGTCCAGAAATTGGATTAAAAAAACTTAAAGATCCAAACAAGATGACCTCCCCGCTATTGTGGCGGGTGTGTGTTACCGGTCCGTTAGTGAGAGACTGGTATTTAAAAATATGTCATGTGACTTTTTCTACATCACACTTGTGATCGTAACTGTTTCAATATAGTTGTAATGTAACCAGTGATCCTTGATATTCTGTCAAGTGCTTATTATGTTGCAATTTTTTTAAACTTTAATCTGTATGTGTATCCCCCTATTCCGTGTGTAATTAGGGAGTCTTAGGGGAGATTGCAACTTACGCTGGTCTCTTGGCACACCTGATTTCTCTTTTAGTGTGGCCTTTGCGGTCACATTCAGTGACTTGGATGTTAAACTTTGCGGTCACGTGCAGTGACTATAATGCAATCCTCGCAGTGTGGACTTGGCGGTCACTTGTAGTGGTGGGAATTGAACTCGTGACCTTTAGGGTAAGAGAGGGAGATCTTAACCATTAGGCTATGTGTATCTCACTTTCTGTGTTAGCCTAGTGGACTTGGCGGTCACTTGTAGTGACTGTAATGAGGTCTTTGCGGTCACAGAGGTGACTAGTGGTGGGATCCTTGCGGTCACAAGTGGTGACTAGGAGTAGAATCTTTAGCGGACATCAGTGATGTTATACAGCAAGGTCTTTGCAGTCACAGATTGTGACTTGCATGTATTAACTTGCGGTTGTATCTTTGCGGTCACAGATTGTGACTTAAAAGTGGTCTTTGCGGTCACTAACAGTGGTGACTTAGAGGAAATCTTTGCGGTCACTAGTAGTGACTAACAGAATGATCTGTATCGTTGGAGATCAAAGTAAAACTTGGCAATCTCTCTGTGCAACTTAGTAGAGCTGATTAGAAACAAATGCAGGTTGTAACAACGTCCAGCTGCAATGTTGCAGGAGGTAATCAGCAAAGGAAGTCTTGTAGTAGTTGTCTTTCCTTTCTTGGCAATTATAACAGCAATCAAAATAAAAGCATAAAGTGCAGAGTGACAACAGTGTCAAGGTCAACGCGTTTCGCCCTTAGGCTTTATCATATTCAATGTGGGTCCTGATCGTCTAGGCTGACCCAGACCGTTACCTGCTGCATAGTTTGTTGTGCACAGAGTGATCTCAGATCTCAGCAGGGAACCGGCCACACCGTGCAGTGTCCTGATGTGATAGTTGAATCTGTTGCATTGGCGTTGCGATCTGGCCTTATGCTGCGTGCCAAGCAGAGTGGACTGCAGGTCGAGCCTCATGTGTGTTCATTCGGGTTGAATGCCCATAGAAGAAGTAGCTGCCTGTCAGCTAAGCTTCTGTGGTGTTATTAGGTAGATTGCGTCCCAATTACATGTATAAGAGCAGGATTTAGTATTTTCAAACTCGGAGCTTCACCTACTTGCGGCCATCCACTTTCATGGCCTAGCTCCGCCCCGCTATGTATGCTCTTTATAGTATTTATTAAGTAGACATTCATTTTTAAGCATTATGACCTTGGTTGTTTTTACTACTGCACTGATATATGAGATAATCTACCCATATAAATTATTTATTGGTCAATTTGAACTGTCCCGAGGAGAACATTTTTATATTGTGTACTAATTCTATGCCAAGCTACCCTGTACGGTAAGTGTTTAGCTATATGACATATTTGCCTGTTATACTATATAATTATTTATACTATAATATATTCCTGCTGTTTCTTTAAGTTGAAACAGTCAGTGGCCAGGACAACTAGATGAACTCAATTTAGATACCGAACACATTACTTGTAATGGGACGATTTTGTTTTCGGATGCTTAGTTTGTCACATAGATAGTTGTATAAAAAATCAGTGCTACCATGTTGATATCATCCCTTACTTGAGTGACCAAGGAATAACACGAATTGACCTGCATTCTATTGCATACATAGAAGCTGGCTTATATTATAATATTTTACCTTATTACCTCCACCTGCTTCGGGGCTAGGCAATCTGATTTGCTTGAGTTTTTGACGCCTGACCACTATTTTATTCTGACCATATACTATTATTCACATGCTCTATTCCCTCGCTTGGTACTCTAAGGAAAATAAATGGTTCTGTATATTTCCCAGTTCCTTCATCCCACTTGGTTTAAATTATTAGCTCTAAAAGAGACTCTACAGCTTTATAGATCAGGAAATCAGTTTTTCTATTTTTACTCCCAATGACTCCTCTCTGCTTTACAAATTCAGCTCAGATGGTCCATTGTAGCCATTTACATTCACAAGGGGTTAGTCTTATATTTAAAGTGGCATAATACTTATATGCTAAATCACTTGAAAGTGATGCTGCATAACTGTAAAAAGCTGACAGGAAAATATCACTTGAGAATCTCTATGTAAAAAATCAAGATATTTTACCTCAAAATTTCTTGAAATTTCATCGTAATTTTCCTTAAACTAAATAGGGAAACAACATGACTGTGCCTGCACGTGCCCGATGCACGCTCCCTTGCAAGTTCTCCCTACAATAGGGTGTGAATACTTTTTAATTTTTAAATTTTGAGGTAATTTTTTTTTACATAAAGATGTTCAGGTGATATTTTCTAGTCCGCTTTTTACAGCTATGCTGCATCACTTTCAAGTGATTCAACATTTGGGTGTCCCTTTAATATTTTATCCTGCTTTATCATAGAGTTATTATATTATTATAAAACTGAGGTTCATTATATGTGACCAATGGGTGGTCATTTTAGGATACCTTCTATTATGTTAAAGGGACAGTCTACTTCAAAATATTTATTGTTTAAAAAGATAGATAATCCCTTTATTACCCATTCCCCAGTTTTGCACAGCCAACATACTTTTTACCTTTGTGATTACCTTGTATCTAAGCATCTTCTGATAGCCCCCTTATCACATGGCTATTTATTATCTATCGACTTTGCATTTTAGCCAATTAGTGCAGTGTCAGGCACAACTCCACGGGGAGAGACCACAATGTTATCTATATGGCCCAAATGAATTAGCAGTCTCTTGTTCTGAAAAGCTAATAAAAAAGCATGTGATAAGAGGCTCTCTGTAGTGGCTTAGAAACAGGCAGATATGTAGAGGTTTAAATGTTATAAAGCATATTAATATAACAACGTTGGTTGTGCAAAGCTGGGGAATGGTAGTAAAGGTGTTATTTATCTTTTTAAATAATAACATCTTTGGTATAGACAGTCCCTTTAATTATTAATTTCTTATTTGAGGTGCAAAATGGCCTCTGTGTGTTTTAGATGGTTTCAGGTGTGCTTGGCATGCTATTTCAAAGTTAATTGCTGAAAACATTCACTAATACTCCATTCCTGTTATGTTTTTAGCAGTGTGATTTCTTCTCACCTTAAGCTAATTAATATGGAGAATAATATAACTGCATTTTACTGCAGTATGCTGTTGTTATGCCTCGATTAAACCTGAATAAAAAAAAAATTAAAAAAAAATGATATATGGTTTTTAAGAGCTTTATAAGATTTTGATAGAATATAGCACCTTGGCTGCATGTATGTTTAGATCTCATATGTGAATGCAAAATAAATACCACCTCACACATTTATGGATTATCATAACCATTTTATAGAATACCAACAAAAGCAGAATATTTATTATCTCTTATTTAATTTAATTTATTGTGGTGAAGGCCCTTAAATTCTAGGCATCTTAAAACACAAATGTTAGAAACTGGGAGAGCAATACATTTGCCTGTCTGTACTCTCCCAGCATAGAAAGGGAACAAAGCACTCTTTACAAAGATACAAACTAATTTATTAAATATATACTTGGTGTTAGACAGTAAAAAAAAAATGTTTGGTCTATTTACATATTTTTGGTGTTACACTTTGATAGTTATATATTGAATAAATTCATTTGTATCTTTGTAAAGAGTGCTTTATTCCCTTTGTATGCTGGGAGAGTACAAACAGACAATGTTATTGCTCTCCCAGTTTCTAACTTTTGTGTATTAAGACGCCTATCGTCACCATTTACCATTCGCCAAGCATTTCATAAGCTGTAATTAGTGGTGGTTCTTGAGGGAGAGCTCCCTGCCCCCTTCCTTGTAGGAAGACCACATCCCACAACTTCCTAACCACATCCCTGTCCAAAAGACCCTGCCCTCATGATGCCTGCAACTTCATCTACTGCTGCCTTGACCCCTCCCATGGGACAGCCACAGCTAAACCCAGGAGTGTTTGCCCCCTCCCCATAATAAGGTTTATGGACCACAACTGGCTGCAATACAGAGGTAGATGCTAACAATATAATCTTGTATATTGGGATTGAATGTCATTGTGGGTTATTGGTCAACTATTAATTAGATGATTTTGAATTGCAACGTTTCTCAGCTGATGGAGGAATTTCCTTGCGTTTTTGTTTTGTGTCAAATTTTAACTGATAAAACTACCCTAAAACTATTTCTCATTAGATCATTTTATTACTACACCTTTTGATCCATTTAAATGTTCATTCATCAGTTCACACTTTGAAAGATGTCATCCATAATCTCTAAACAACATTCTTGGGCAAGTCATATGGTATTGAATTTCCAGGGGGAGACAAGTCAAATCTAAAAAAAAGTCAAGCCTTAGAACAAATGTATTTTCTTAATACTATGTTGAATATCATTTCACATTATCCACCAAATATGTAAACTCGATATAGTAATTCCAGTCCTGCAGGAACTATTTTATAGTGTACATTAATTTGCATATTTGGTGATATTGCCCCAGAAAAACTATGATGTTCCTCCCTATTTTTATTGCCTAATAAAATGGCCTAACTTTAATGTAAATAAGTTCTGTGGTCATCAGTCCTGATACTCTGCAACACTCAAATCACTTTATCCTACCTATAGTCCAGGGCATAGTAGGTGTGCACCAATAGGAAGACTAAAGAAGAACACAATGTATGCTCCCAAGCAGGGTGACTAACAGCTCATATCGGGACTACTAGGTAGAGAAAAGGCACCTGGAAACTGCAAAGACTTTCAGTCAGTTACACAAGAATATTATACAATTTAAGACTGTCTGAGCTATTTGAACAAACAAAAATAAAAACACATATTTACCAATTTTCAACTATCATTTTACTGCAAGTCTAGTGCAAGTATTCAGGTTTGCACATGAGACCAGATCCTCATCTTACATGTGGCTTAATAAGGAACTTTAACCTGAGTAATGTATTCCCTTGTAAACAATCAGATAGATCTTTAAAGGGATATTGTACTGAAAACATTTCTGTCATATATATGAAAGAGCAGCATCTACACAGGTGATTTTTATTGTTGCCTGAATAAATCTTAAATAAAACTTTTCTAAATGTAAGTAAAGACAATTGTCTAACTGGTGGAGAGGGATACGTCTCCACAAATGTGACAAGAAAAGTTTAATTATGGTTTAATTTGGGCAGGAGCATGAGATATAAAAGAAATGTCCTATTTCAGATGAAAAAATAAAAAAGTGGACTACAATGTCCCTTTAAATGTTTGTTCGTTTTGTCCCTCAGAGACTGCATAGGGAAGGCGTTCTGTAAGGCCAGGAGTGGCGAAATGCCACACAACTACTGATGTTTTGTTTTGCGTAATGCCTGGAAGACTATTCTTTAAAATGTTATTACTAAAGGGACATTTTTTGTTCACTATTCGTTTCACCTTAATTATCCGCTCTCTTGTTAAAGGGACATTGTACACTAGATTTTTCTTTGCATAAATGTTTTGTTGATGATCCATTTATAAAGCCCATCTGGGAGTGTTTTTGTAACAATGTATAGTTTTGCTCATTTTTTAATAACATTTTGATGATTTTCAGACTCCTAACCAAGCCCCACAGTGCCAGATGTATACACGCGTTTACAGACTTTTTCTGGCTCTTGTTTATGTTATCTGTCTTTTCATATGCAGGAAAGTTGGGAGTGTCTGCATTTCTATATACATATATACCTAAATCTATATATCTATTAATAAAAATATATAGGTATAGATATATATTTTACATTAATATTATCATATATATATAGAAATATATATTTAATAATAAAAATATATATATATAATTTTTTTCTATGTGAAGAGCATAGGAATTTAATACTGAAAAAGTGGAATTATTGGTTTAATGCTAAAATGTGACTGTAAGCTAGTAAGAGTGGTCACCAAATTCAAAATTGCTACACAAAAGTATTTATTTATAGAATTAAGACACTCCAAGGTATTTATCTAGAGGTATTTTGACACATTGGGCTAGGTTATAAGAATATTGTGGGCGCATTAAGTTGCACGTATTACAAGTTGAAAGTAAATGTGTTCACTTGAATACAATTGAATCGAATGCATGCCGGATTACCGTGACTGAAGACCTTGTACAACATTAATGCATTAAAAATTATTTATATAAATTTTTATAAAAAATGTATGAGGGTTCAAAGGTATATGGTATATGGCCATGTATTTTACTGCAAAGGCCTATAATATATATATATATATATATATATATATATATATATATATATATATGTGTGTCTATATGTGTCTAAATAATATTTCTATAATAATATTTAATTCATACGGGACCATGTTATTTTTATTTTAAATACATATTTCTATATATATCTTAATATACCTATATATCTATTCATATAGATGTATAGGTATAGATATATATTTTACATTAACATTATCATATATATATATATTTAAAAATAAAAATAAAAAAAAATCTATTTGAAGGACATAGGATTATAAAATATGTATAATGCGCTTCGGGTTTCACACTTTAGGTCTAGCGCGATGTCAGGTTAGCACAATGAAAAATTAGTTATCTTAAGATGCGTTATTGAAATATTAAATATTTAAAAATATGAATAATTATTAAAAATAATTACAGATACTGTAAAAAATATATATATATTTAGAATTTTTTAGTACATCTATAATAGTTTTTAATAATTATTATTAATATTTTTAATATCTTATATTTAATATTTCAATTATGTGCCTAACGATAACTAATTTTTAAAGGGCACTAACTCGACACCGCATTATACCTAAAGAGCGAAACCAGAAGCGCATTGCGCATATTTTACATTCCTATGTTCTTCACATAGAAAAAATAATAAATGTATTATTAAATATATATTGCTATATATATCTGATAATGTTTATGTAAATATATATCTATACCTATACAGGGAGTGCAGAATTATTAGGCAAGTTGTATTTTTGAGGATTAATTTTATTATTGAACAACAACCATGTTCTCAATGAACCCAAAAAACTCATTAATATCAAAGCTGAATAGTTTTGGAAGTAGTTTTTAGTTTGTTTTTAGTTATAGCTATTTTAGGGGGATATCTGTGTGTGCAGGTGACTATTACTGTGCATAATTATTAGGCAACTTAACAAAAAACAAATATATACCCATTTCAATTATTTATTTTTACCAGTGAAACCAATATAACATCTCAACATTCACAAATATACATTTCTGACATTCAAAAACAAAACAAAAAAAAATCAGTGACCAATATAGCCACCTTTCTTTGCAAGGACACTCAAAAGCCTGCCATCCATGGATTCTGTCAGTGTTTTGATCTGTTCACCATCAACATTGCGTGCAGCAGCAACCACAGCCTCCCAGACACTGTTCAGAGAGGTGTACTGTTTTCCCTCCTTGTAAATCTCACATTTGATGATGGACCACAGGTTCTCAATGGGTTTCAGATCAGGTGAACAAGGAGGCCATGTCATTAGATTTTCTTCTTTTATACCCTTTCTTGCCAGCCACGCTGTGGAGTACTTGGACGCGTGTGATGGAGCATTGTCCTGCATGAAAATCATGTTTTTCTTGAAGGATGCAGACTTCTTCCTGTACCACTGCTTGAAGAAGGTGTCTTCCAGAAACTGGCAGTAGGACTGGGAGTTGAGCTTGACTCCATCCTCAACCCGAAAAGGCCCCACAAGCCCATCTTTGATGATACCAGCCCAAACCAGTACTCCACCTCCACCTTGCTGGCGTTTGAGTCGGACTGGAGCTCTCTGCCCTTTACCAATCCAGCCATGGGCCCATCCATCTGGCCCATCAAGACTCACTCTCATTTCATCAGTCCATAAAACCTTAGAAAATCAGTCTTGAAATATTTCTTGGCCCAGTCTTGACGTTTCAGCTTGTGTGTCTTGTTCAGTGGTGGTCGTCTTTCAGCCTTTCTTACCTTGGCCATGTCTCTGAGTATTGCACACCTTGTGCTTTTGGGCACTCCAGTGATGTTGCAGCTCTGAAATATGGCCAAACTGGTGGCAAGTGGCATCTTGGCAGCTGCACGCTTGACTTTTCTCAGTTCATGGGCAGTTATTTTGCGCCTTGGTTTTTCCACATGCTTCTTGCGACCCTGTTGACTATTTTGAATGAAACGCTTGATTGTTCGATGATCACGCTTCAGAAGCTTTGCAATTTTAAGAGTGCTGCATCCCTCTGGAAGATATCTCACTATTTTTTACTTTTCTGAGCCTGTCAAGTCCTTCTTTTGACCCATTTTGCCAAAGGAAAGGAAGTTGCCTAATAATTATGCACACCTGATATAGGGTATTGATGTCATTAGACCACACCCCTTCTCATTACAGAGATGCACATCACCTAATATGCTTAATTGGTAGTAGGCTTTCGAGCCTATACAGCTTGGAGTAAGACAACATGCATAAAGAGGATGATATGGTCAAAATACTAATTTGCCTAATAATTCTGCACTCCCTGTATATCAGCATGAATAGATGTATAGGTATATGCAGATATATATAGAAATATGTATTTAAAATAAAAATAACATTGTCCTGTATGTGAAGATCATTGAAATGTGAAATAGTAATAACTCCTGTTGGGTTATTGTGCGAGTGCTAAGTGATAAGTTAGTGTGGTTGCTCGTCTGGTTTTGCTCATGTGCAAAACTTTTACTTTCAGCATGTAATACGCACGCTAACCCGCATGTGCAAAAAGATGACTTCTAGGGGTTTTTACGCTCGAGTGCAAGCACTAAATACCGTGCCACTTGTAATCCAGCCCATAATGTTTAACCCTTTTTTTGCAAAAGGCTGAAAATAAAATTTTGTGGTAAAATACACTTTATTAAAATAAAATGTTAAAAAAAAACTTTATTAAAATAAAATGTATTTAAAAAATATAAATATACTTTATTAAAATAAATGTAATACTTTTTTAGTATACATATTAACTGGAACAAAAGGGGAGGAGCCAAGACATGATTACTGTAACTGGCTGATCAGTGAACACATGGCCATGGAGCAGTTTTTTGGGTATCACTTGACTGCCCAAATCTTGAGCTGTTCAGTGATTGCCCAGTGAGCATAGATACCAGCATGCATTGCCCCATGATAGTATATAGGCTCCACTTTAAGTATACAATCACTGTGATTGTGATTGTGTACACAGTAACTGTAATTTTTGAAAATGATGGTACTGTTGCCGGATAGCCTCACATGCAGACCTCCAGCAACAGGATGAGATATGGATGGAGACACCCCACTGACAGGCATGGGATCACAGGGACACACTGTCCCTGCGATCACTAGTCTGGTGTGTCCTCTATTAAGCTATTTCTGCAATGCCTTACTCCTGAGAAATTCAGAAATAGTGATGTTAGGCCGACAGCAGCAAGAGTGGTGCATTAACATCCCAGGACACAGCTACTGTACAGGGTACATTGCTGGTGATGGAGCTAGTTGTTAAAGGGTTAAATATTGAAAACATAAGTGCAAAGTCTTATTGTCTATGAAGCAATGGGCTGAGGCCAATTAGGGACAGCTACACATGAGTCCTTAGAGTGCTCAACCATTGATTGTGTATTTAAATCTGAACTCTGCACTTCCATTTTCAATAGAAATTAGAAATTCACAGTTTTTCAAACTTAAATTACAGGGATAAAAAGAGGACAACATAAATAATTAAAGTATATTGCAGTTTTTTTACTACATATAATTAATGCCCATTAGTTTGAGGACATCAGTGATCAGTCCCTGCCTTAGGCTATGATAAAAAGATAATATTATTATTTATAAACATACTTCAAGCAATTTCACATAGAAACATGCAGCAACCATTTGTAATGCCCAGTTATGTAGAGTTAACTCTAAGTGTTAGGGATGGTGCAGTGAATGGATTAGTAGCTACATTTTTCTTCAGAACTTCATGAATCTATTTCACAGGATTTAAAATCTGCTTTGCTAAACAGAGCCAGTGTGAAATTATAGGTGTTTTGTATAGGGGGGTAGGTGCTTACAGTCTTTTCTTCTCTTTAATCTGCAATTTCTAGCAACAACTTAACATACTAAGTGATATAATTGCACCGTCTGTGCTTCATTCAGAAGCAGAAAGCTTTGTTTTGCTGCATTTCTTTATTCTTTATTCAACATGCTAACAATATCCTGCATTTGTTATGTTCATTTGATTTTGTTTGTTTTTTTCTTTAAATATGAATGAATTAGTATACTGCTTAAACTGTCTGAATTTCAATTTTTGTTACATAATTTAAAGGGACATAACACTTTAATTAATTTTATTATTAACAAAATTATTATTACTATGTGTATAAAGCCCAACAGAAGGCTTAAATGGACATTAAATTCAAAATAAAGTCATTATTCTGACAGAGCATGCAAATCTCAACAATTTACGTTTATCTAATTTGCTTCCTTCTTTTGGTATCCTTTGTTGAAAAGCAGACCTAGGTAGGCTAAGAAGCAGCAGTGCATTGCTGGGAACTAGCTGCTGATTGGTAACTGCACATATATACTTCTTCTCAGTGGCAATGTGTTCAGCTAGACTCCAACAGTGCATTGCTGCTCCTTCAACAAAGGATAACAATACACTGAAGCTAATTTGATAATAAGTAAAGTAAATAAGAAGTAAATTGAAAAGTTTTTGTTTTAAACTGAATGGGTTTCATGCTCCAATAAGGGCCAGATTACAAGTGGATCGGTATTTAATGCTCCCGCTCGTATGCTAACTATGCTAGAAGTAAGATTTTTGGGAGTGTCGGGTAGCACTCGTATTACAAGTTGAAAGTAAACTATTTTTGCATGAGCCCTAACCCAATGCACACAAAAAACTAACACCCTAATCGTGCACAAATCTATTTGCATATTCTCAAGTGCGCTAACCCGACATGAAAATATGAATACTTTCCAATATTCTGCACATAGAAGAATATGTTCTATTCATAAATACATATTTCTACATATATCTGATGAAATTTTGGTACAATATATATATCTATACTATATATATATAGATACATTATTATAAATAGGTTTAGAGATATACATATATATATTTACAAATACTTAGAACATATTCTGCCATGTGCAGAACATTGGAATGTGAAATATTTACAGTAAATATACAGTATAATACTTTATGAAATACGAATATTGCATATATATGCTTTTTCCTACATATATATATATATATATATATTTATTTAGACATCTATATGTATGTACTTTTGCCTGTCTTGTTTTCCTCTAACACCTGAGACCTCTTATCTTTGAGCCCTTATAACTTTTTGTGCAGTTTAAAAATAAATAAAAAATTTCAGTACAATTTTCTTTATAGCACTTCAGTATGTCATTGTGTTTTAATTTTTTAATTTTTTAAAAACATTTTTTATTGAGGTTTTTAGAAACACGTACAAATCTTGTAACATTGTCTTAACTTAAGGAATACAGGTGTTTATTCACAATAAGAAAATGATAAATATTCACAGTTACATAAAAGCACAATATAAAATAGGCAAAGATAGCTGAAACCTCTTTTTATGTTTATGTAGACCTCCTCTGGTACTAATAGGCCACTTTTGGACCTATGTGATATAACAATACTCAATGGAGGTGAACTACCCTCTTAAAACTAATGAGGCCACTTTTTGACCTTGAATGTAGTTTACAAGGCGTATATAAGGAGGGTTATATTTTAATAAGGCCACTTTTGGACCTTCGAACAAATCGACTGTAAATATAACTAGCATATATGAATATTTATAGTATATGATAAACAATTCAAACGTTAATGACTCTGTGAATGGCAGCCCAGTCTGAGGAATAAGATAGAGGTGGTGTCAGGATAAAGCCAATTTGGAAAGACAAAGAGCTACAAAATATTGAGAAATCTGGGAGCTTATATCTTTGTAGTAGCATTATATATATGGTGTGATTGCACTTTATTTTAAATACTATGGTGGTAGGGGATAATAAGCACTAATTTAGGAACTTAAAACTCTGGTTGTAGTAATGTGGAAACTCAAGCAGTAGATCTATGATAGGGACCAAACTCCCGCATCTCGGCCGCTGACAGGGAGAAATGGCACCATACACAAACAAACTGCATATAGGGTCTAGGTAAGCATGTAAAGAATTAGAGTTCAAGTTAAGCAATTTTAGTGACTAAGATATAATTACAGAGTAAGGTAGTATAGTTGTGCTTTTGCTGTTAGATTCCTAGGTCAACCCAATTTAATGCATATAGTATCAGTAAAGTATAGTAGAATAACATCTCAAGTAGTATACACCCATGGGACATAAGCATGTACAGTGTTAAAGTGAAATAAATAGGTGAAAGCACACACATAATGAGTATTAACAACTATTCCCTGGATGAACTAATACTCACAGAATATTATGTCAGCTATATTCAATGTATATGGTATCAGAAAGGTTTAGCAGAATGTCATCGCTAGCAGTCTAAACCCAGGAGGCATAAGTATGTGTGATGTAATTAAACTCGGCTATGTATTCAAGTCTAGAGTGACGATCCTTTACTATATCCAGCTAAGTGATATGTACTGACACCTAGAAAATAACATATGTGACACCAAAATGATATCTCAGGAGAATATACATACAGAGAAAAAATAATAGCAAGAGAGGTTAACATTTTATAAGACTATTTATGAGAGACTACAAAAAAATCTCCTTAGCGCAATTAATGTTCATAGTCCCCATGATTCAAGCCTAAAGGACCAGGTTGTCATCAAGGCTAAGTAGTCCAGCTATGATGGATACTGTGGTTGGACCCGGTACCTGATTTTAAAGCATCAGGGTTATTCAGTCCCCAAATTGGTGGCAGACCATATAACTTAATTTTATATATATAGTGTCTTCATGAGTTGTGCTGCCCCACTGTATGTAGGGGGAGTTGAAGGGGGCCAAACACGGTATGTGTGGTGAATTCTGTCATTTGGGGTCTAGTAGAATGGATACCTCTACATATATATATATAATAATGAAAAATCTAATTTATGTGTGAAAATTTTGCACTACGCAGCACAAACTGCAATTAACTCCAGATTGTTTAGTTTGGACATCATGCATTTACTTACTGTCGTCCACTTAAATCAAAGGATAAAGTCCAGGGTCCCAAACCAGTGGAGCTACTCAGCATAGAGAAGAAGTCTTTAACCAACTCCTGTTTTCAAAATATATTTGTTGTGACCGTGCCTTACACCTCTGTTTTTAAGCCGTTTAGCTCTCAACACTAGCTTGTTTGCAGGGACTGTGGATGTATGTGCCTGCAATCCCCTGCTGTCTGATGATAGCTTGGTTATAACAAATGTCCCATTCTGATAGAAGTTTGCCTCCCACATGGCACCTCCGCTCCCTGTAGCTTTTGTAGTGTATTGTGTGTGTATCTCTCCAAAGGCGGGGACACCATGAGCTAATGTCTCTGTGGATGATAAAAGTGTGTCCACATAGTGAATAGTGTCCGCTTGCTCTATTATGAATTCAAGGCCCTCTATGAAAGCCGTTGGCTGAAAGATAACCCAGATTTTCTCTGTGTTCACTAAGTGGGTTTTGTAGGGTGCGGGTAACTCAGACGCCATTCCAGTCATCCCTGAGCATACTGCAGCGTTACAAAATATTTTCGGATCCGGCTCCTGCCCGATCTGTAAGCCTCCTTTAGAGGTCTCCTTGGGCTCTTCCAGAGCCTGCTGTGTGTTAGTGGTCCATGTTGATCAGGTTGTAGGTTTTCCACTTCTGGAGGCTTCCCCATTCTCTTGCGATAAGTACAGAAAGTAGCTTGAAATGATCACTCAAGAGATCCTCTACTTCTCGGGGGAGCAAGTAAGTAGCAGACACCATCTTAGAATAAAGTCAAACACCTCTGCCTATAGTTTTTTGCAATACTATCTTCTTCTAGTACTGATAGATACAGGCTTTTCTTTAGTATTCTGATTGAGTCTCAAGATGAGCTGTAGATGTGATAGGTGAAATTGCAATCAATACAAACTGCTCAACCCGCATAAACCGGGGGGGGGGGGGGGTTAGGTGAAGGCCGCAGGCACTTGTGTGCCGCCACTGAAGACCCTACCGTTCCAGTACTAAGGGCTAGAAGTTGGGCGAACTACTCACAACAGGTTTCTTAGTAAGGTCCAAATGTTTAGAATTTAATATTATTATCAGTCGATGACACCCTGAGTCGCTGATAATCGATGGGTTTATCTGCTTGTCCTTTCAGCCTCAAAGTAAAGCAGCCATCTTGGCTGAAGCCCGGAAGCGTCCCCCTTAAATATTTTTTTATTAGATAGTGTTATTGTGAGTGTAACTGTGCTTTGTAATGTATTTTTGTTGTGTTTTGTGACACTTTTTTCCCCTCAAAACTGTTAACCAGAGCTCTGAGGATGTGCTCATCCAATGCAAGTTAACTTAAATTGCGCACAAGCGATTGCTTTTATTTTCAACTTTTAATTTGAGCAATAAACACGACACTCACAAACATCTGCGATAAACTACTTTTTGCGCGTAACTGTTAGTGCGCCACTCATAATCTGGCCCTTAATGGTTATAGGTGCACACCAGGTACACTTCTGTACTGTTCCTCAGCAGGGAATGGCTGGTGATAAGTGAGTACTTGCATATTATGCTGCTTAAAGAGACAGAATATACCACTTTACATAAATGCATGTCATAGACACTAGTATAAAGAAGAATCTGCACAGATACTGATATAGTAATCCACTATAAAACCTTTAAAAAACTTACTTAGAAGCTCCCAGTTGTGCAGTGTTGATAAGGTTAGGCGGGGACACCCACTGAAAGGGGATAGGAAAGAATAACTAATACATTGATGATATTGTTGTCCAGCAGGAAGGGGGAGATGTAGATAATGCACACACACCCCTTGAATTTTGCTCCATATATCTCAACATCTAACCTCACTGGAGTCATTCTTTTGATATTAATATGTAAGAGGCATTTTATTTATTTTTTATATATTTATTCTGTAAATTTTGATTTATTGTTTGTTACATGAAAAATAAACTGTCCTGGATTAAATATTTACAAGTGACCCATCGTCATTAGACCATAGGACAACAGATCAGACAACTGATCCATTTTGTGCATCATTTACATGCATGCTATCATAACTCTCAGTGCAGGAACTCAGACCCTTTACCTTAGTGGGTTAAGCTTGTGCCCTGCTTTATCTAATGCATATGCTCACATCAGTCATCTCAATAACACAGGAAATGAATACAAACAATCCTATATCAGTATTAATTGAAACCTAATTTGTCTCATTCATAAACCGCAAGTGAGACAAGTGGGGGATGCCTGGTGCATATAAAGAGTTAATAATACCACAAAGAAAAGAGAAAAGAACACCTTTTAGGCACACACGTATTAATGCTTAATAGCAGTGCCAATAGTACATATAGGTGAAACCAAAAATAGAGAAAAAAATTAAACTTAACCTTAAAGGGACACTGAACCCAATTTTTTTCTTTTGTGATTCAGATAGAGCATGCAATTTTAAGCAACTTTCTAATTTACACCTATTATAAATTTTTCTTCATTCTCTTGCTTTCTTTATTTGAAAAAATAGCATCTAAGCTATTTTTTGGGCTCAGTACCATGGAAAGCACTTGTTTATTGGTGGGTGAATTTATCCACCAATCGGCAAGAACAACCCAGTTTGTTCACCAAAAATGGGCCGGCATCTAAACTTACATTCTTGAATTTCAAATAAAGATGCCAAGAGAATGAAGACAATTTGATAATAGGAGTCAATTAGAAAGTTGCTTAAAATTGCATGCTCTATCTGAATCCCAAAAGAAAAAATTTGGGTTCAGTGTCCCTTTAACACACACATATATATATATATATATATATATATATATATTCTTCTTCAACAAACTACAAGAGGAGAACAAGGACCATCAAAAATTTCTTAAGGCCCTGTATAGATAGGGAATCAAGTACTCTTTTTTTTATAAAAAAAATAGCTCAAAAGTGTAGCTAAATTAAACAAATGGAATGAATCTCTGACCAGTACAATCACTGAGAACAAAAAATAATTTATTAATAGTACAGAAAGAAGTAAATCCTAACTGTCTAAACATAGCAATAGGCCAGTTGTGTGCTGGCCTCGGGTATATGTTAGCAACACAAAGTAAAGTATGTTGAACAAACAATATAGTACATGTGGCCAATTAAAACCCTGAAGATGTGCACATCATAATCATAATATTGGCAAAAATACAATCCAAAGACACCTAGTACACTGCTACACCCAAGCTGTACACGGTACCCAAGTCAATACAAGGGATAATTACCGGACAGGTAAATTTTTAGGGATCTAAGTAGTGATAGGTGCTTTGTAAAGATTTCAGGAACAACAATAATGGCAGTATAGCAACAATTACAAAGAATGACATACAAGTATGAAGAATAACTATTGCAATGGTTATTAGCAATAAGATAGATAGTGGAACATAGTAATACATCCTCCATAATGAATTGCCTCAGTACAGCAGTTACATAGAGACACAGCAGTTTACATAGAGATGCCTGCATATATTGAGATAAAATTCTCACAAGAGTGTATTGCTGAAGAAAACAACCAAATCACACCAGGATGATTTTCCACATATAGCGGTATTGTCTTCAGCCAGACTTTAGCAAAATGGGATAAGTGCTGCCAAAGCTGCATGCGTGTTAGTAAAGCATAGTACTTCTTATTGCTGAAGATGTTGTGTGAAAGCAGCAAACAAGCCAAATGAGCAGTGGGAGTCAGTCCAGGCTAACCCCCCATATTGCAAGTGAAAGCAGCTATATTCCTATGTTAAACCATAAGCATGCACTTATCTGATTCTGGAGGTGTCCACAATTGAGGTCCACTGTTTGTTACCGGTTGCCTCCTGAAATACTGCCTTGTAATTGAGTCCCATGAAACAGTTTGCTGAGCCAGTTGAATGCTGCACGCTGAGACTGCAGCGTGGTAGGACTGTGTGCTTACTTCCTGGTTGGTCACATGTGCGTCTGTGATCCAATGCCTACGATCCTGATCGTTTCACCCACAATGCAAAATGATAGACGGGGCTTCCTCAGGGCGGATGGATCTTAGCCCTGCTGGGAGGGAATATATCCACAAAGACTCCTCCCAGTTTTAACCAATTATGTACCTTAATCTTGATGCTAAACAATGTGTAACATACATACCAAACTAATTCTAAAGAAGAAGGAAGTAACTAGCAAAAAAGTTGATGAGACATAATAAGTCAAATTAGTTAATGACGTTCACAATTGCAAATAAAAAAATTAAAAAAAAATGAAAAAATGAAAAACAAAAGATAAGCAAAAGAATGAAATAAGTAGTCTTTAATTAAAATTGAAACTAAAATTAGAAACTCAGGGAGCAAGTAATGATGTTAGAGAGCTATTCATATTCATAACATCCAAATACTCTAATATACATGAATATTATAATAGAAAGGGGCTTTTTTAGATGAAACTAGCCATATCCAACTTTTCATTAAGACCAACTGGCAAAAGAGTGTTCAAAGTAAATATCCACTTACACTCTTTTTGGAGCAGACATTTATCATTGTCCCCCCCTCTTCCATGCACAATACCTTTGTCTATACCTGTAAAGCGTAGACAACCTGGGTTGCTGTTATGTACAGCTTGATAATGTCTCGCAATGCTGCTAGATTGTATTTTACCTTTTATATAGTCCCTATGTTCCTTTATATGATCTTTAAAGATACGTTTCGTTTTGCCCACGTAAAACGCCGGGCAAGAACATTCCAGGAGATACACAACCCCCTCCGTATTGCAATTGAAGAAGTAATTAATCTGAAAATATTTTTTACTATTGCCAGAAAATGTCTTGGTCCTTTTCATAAAATCACATGTCACGCACTTTCCACAAGGAAAGTTGCCATTAGGGATGTGCTTCTTAAGCCAATTTCCTTCTTTTTCTGTGGGTTTAAATTCGCTCGAGACCAGGTTATCTTTGAGATTTTTTGCTCTTTTTGCTGTAAGGCTGGGATAAGTCCCAACTTCTTCAGCAATGTTGCCATCACTTAAAAGGATTGGCCAATGCTTATTAAGAACTGACTTAATGGTTTGCCAATGACAATTATAATTTGTGGTTAATCGTATTACTGACTTTGTTTGTTTAGTCCTCTTGAACAGGAGATCATCTCTATCAATTTTTCTTGCGTGAATCATAGCTTTTTTAATCTTACGCCGTGAATAGCCACGTTCAAGAAACCTATCTTGCATGAGCTTTCCATGTTCCTCAAATTTCTCTTTCAAAGAGCAATTGCGGCGTAGCCGAAGAAATTGTCCTTTAGGAATTCCTCCTATAAGGTGTCGGGGATGGTGACTGCTTGCCATTAACAGGCTATTAGTAGCCGTAGCCTTTCTAAAATTTTCAGTGACCAACATATTGTTCACATTTTTGACCTTAATGTCAAGAAAATCAATCTCAGATTTACTAAAGTGCATAGTAAGTTGTATATTTAGATCATTTTGGTTCAATCTATTGACAAACTGCAATAATTCAACTTGATCACCCTCCCAAATGAGGAATACATCGTCCACATATCTCAGCCAGAAATTGACATGTTTAGTGAACAAATCATGTTGATAAACTGAATCCATCTCCCATTTGCCTAAATGTAAACAGGCGTATGTGGGGGCACATGTGGCCCCCATGGCTGTTCCTCTCAATTGTTTGTAAATTCTGTTATTAAACATGAAAACATTGTTATTGAGAATGAATCTTAGAAGGTCAACAATGAGCTCAGTATGTTTGGAAAATTTTGTACCTCTGCTTGACAGGAAACTTTCACAGGTCTAACTCTCAGGATTAGGCCGCTGTGTCATAAATTCTATGTTTCTCTGATCTGTCCAAATCTAAGAGGGCAATATGGCGTTCACTCTGTCTGATGAAACTTGGGAAGCAGAACTTTCTGCTACATTCTCTATGAGTAACACTGTGGAGAGCAAGAATGGTGAAGGAGAGACTATCAATATTTTTGGGGCCTTTAAAAACTATAAACAACTGGTAATGAAACAGATTAGATTGAGAGCTGAATCATCTAGTCTGGAAAATTACATTCAGAATGAAATAATACCAAGGGGCTTGAGATTGAAGCTAGATCCTGGAACCAACTTACGCAGTGATGAGGGTAGTGAGGCATTCTTAGAGGACTGGAATACCAGCCTGTCAGAATGCTCAATAATTTTGATGAAAAAAATGGTCAAGAGAAATAAAGAAAGACTTGAGAAAACGAAACTAGAGGTAGATGAGGCCTTTGTCATTGTTAATAATTTTGAGCAAAATTCAAATTTTGAAAAGCTCAATAGTGAAATGAAGGAACAGATTGCAAGATTGCAGTCTGAGATTAAGTTAAGAAAAGGTAGAAAACTGGCTAGGGACCAGGAAGACTATAAGAAAAAACAGGTTTACAGTTATAGACATATACGTGGTTCATATGATTCTGGGACTGACTGTTCAGATGCAGAATCTGACAATAGGATGTCAAAAAACGAGACGCGCCCTGGCCCATCCACCCCACAAGAAGGAGGAGGGGGGCCGGAAGAGATGGAATAGGGACAGGTACAAATACTGGAGGAAGACGATATCCTTACCGCCAGTCCAGGGACAGAGAATTCAGCAGGAGTTTGGAGAGGCAGCAGAATTACAGACCAAGGGGTCGGAGGGGCAGAAGACCCTACTAGACGCACCCCCTTCATCTGATAACCTGCAGGTGATTAACCTGTCCTCTTTTCGCCTCAACAATTGCCATCTCAGTGTGCTAAAGCGTGGCTTGTCATTTTGTCCATCTAATGGATTTGACAAGTTTACTTTTCTAAAAGATCTTCAAAGATTTGCTAGAAAAGTAGTTCTTTCTCAAATGTTTAAAAATAGATCTAAGAATATAATTGAGGATCTGAGCTTGACCACTGAGGATAGGCTGGCGCTACTGGACCTTAATGAATTATATCAGGAATCGACCTCTGACGAAGATTCTTTTCTAGCGTCAGAGATAGATTTACCTTTTAAATTATCTTCTCATTTTAAGAAAAGATCCACTTATATGCCGCAACTTTCTTTCTCTCCTGCAGTTAACTTATTTGTTAAACTGGTTGAAAGGGAGATACAGGAACTGCCACTGAGTGGCATTGTTGATGACAACTTGACCAAGAAAGAACGAAAAGCTCTGAAAGAGTTAAAAACGGCCCCCAACGTTGTGTACAAATCAGCAGATAAGGGGGGCAATGTCGTTCTATGGGATGAAACTATGTATTGCAAGGAGGTAATGAGACAATTGTCAGATAAAGATCAATATCTGAAACTTGACTTCAACCCTCTGCCTACCTTGCAATCAAAACTTTTCACAATTTTGAACGATGCCAGAAATGATGGGACAATTACTAATACAGAATTTGGTTATTTGATGGTAGACAATCCAGTTATGCCTATATTTTACTGCATACCTAAGATTCATAAGAACATTAAGAATCCGCCTGGACGTCCCATCATTTCTGGCATCGGGAGTCTGGTTGAACATGTAGGTCACTTTATTGATCATGCTCTGTGTCCTTTTTTGGTGACTTTACCGTCATTTGTTCTTGACACAACTGACTTTTTGAAAAAAATCAATGGGATGCCAGTTGACAAAGAATCACTTTTAGTGACAATGGACGTAGAGGGACTTTATTCCAGTATCTCACATGATACTGGTATAAAAGCCTGTGAAAGTTTCCTGTCAAGCAGAGGTACAAAATTTTCCAAACATACTGAGCTCATTGTTGACCTTCTAAGATTCATTCTCAATAACAATGTTTTCATGTTTAATAACAGAATTTACAAACAATTGAGAGGAACAGCCATGGGGGCCACATGTGCCCCCACATACGCCTGTTTACATTTAGGCAAATGGGAGATGGATTCAGTTTATCAACATGATTTGTTCACTAAACATGTCAATTTCTGGCTGAGATATGTGGACGATGTATTCCTCATTTGGGAGGGTGATCAAGTTGAATTATTGCAGTTTGTCAATAGTTTGAACCAAAATGATCTAAATATTCGACTTACTATGCACTTTAGTAAATCTGAGATTGATTTTCTTGACATTAAGGTCAAAAATGTGAACAATATGTTGGTCACTGAAAATTTTAGAAAGGCTACGGCTACTAATAGCCTGTTAATGGCAAGCAGTCACCATCCCCGACACCTTATAGAGGAATTCCTAAAGGACAATTTCTTCAGCTACGCCGCAATTGCTCGTCGAAAGAGAAATTTGAGGAACATGGAAAGCTCATGCAAGATAGGTTTCTTGAACGTGGCTATTCACGGCGTAAGATTAAAAAAGCTATGATTCACGCAAGAAAAATTGATAGAGATGATCTCCTGTTCAAGAGGACTAAACAAACAAAGTCAGTAATACGATTAACCACGACTTATAATTGTCATTGGCAAACCATTAAGTCAGTTCTTAATAAGCATTGGCCAATCCTTTTAAGTGATGGCAACATTGCTGAAGAAGTTGGGACTTATCCCAGCCTTACAGCAAAAAGAGCAAAAAATCTCAAAGATAACCTGGTCTCGAGCCAATTTAAACCCACAGAAAAAGAAGAAAATTGGCTTAAGAAGCACATCCCTAATGGCAACTTTCCTTGTGGAAAGTGCGTGACATGTGATTTTATGAAAATGACCAAGACATTTTCTGGCAATAGTAAAAAATCTTTTCAGATTAATTACTTCTTCAATTGCAATACGGAGGGGGTTGTGTATCTCCTGGAATGTTCTTGCCCGGCGTTTTACGTGGGCAAAACGAAACGTATCTTTAAAGATCGTATAAAGGAACATAGGGACGATATAAAAGGTAAAATACAATCTAGCAGCATTGCGAGACATTATCAAGCTGTACATAACAGCAACCCAGGTTGTCTACGCTTTACAGGTATAGACAAAGGTATTGTGCATGGAAGAGGGGGGGACAATGATAAATGTCTGCTCCAAAAAGAGTGTAAGTGGATATTTACTTTGAACACTCTTTCGCCAGTTGGTCTTAATGAAAAGTTGGATATGGCTAGTTTCATCTAAAAAAGCCCCTTTCTATTATAATATTCATGTATATTAGAGTATTTGGATGTTATGAATATGAATAGCTCTCTAACATCATTACTTGCTCCCTGAGTTTCTAATTTTAGTTTCAATTTTAATTAAAGACTACTTATTTCATTCTTTTGCTTATCTTTTGTTTTTCATTTTTTAATTTTTTATTTTTTTTTATTTGCAATTGTGAACGTCATTAACTAATTTGACTTATTATGTCTCATCAACTTTTTTGCTAGTTACTTCCTTCTTCTTTAGAATTAGTTAGGTTTGGTATGTATGTTACACATTGTTTAGCATCAAGATTAAGGTACATAATTGGTTAAAACTGGGAGGAGTCTTTGTGGATATATTCCCTCCCAGCAGGGCTAAGATCCATCCGCCCTAAGGAAGCCCCGTCTATCATTTTGCATTGTGGGTGAAACAATCAGGATCGTAGGCATTGGATCACAGACGCACATGTGACCAACCAGGAAGTAAGCACACAGTCCTACCACGCTGCAGTCTCAGCGTGCAGCATTCAACTGGCTCAGCAAACTGTTTCATGGGACTCAATTACAAGGCAGTATTTCAGGAGGAAACCGGTAACAAACAGTGGACCTCAATTGTGGACACCTCCAGAATCAGATAAGTGCATGCTTATGGTTTAACATAGGAATATAGCTGCATTCACTTGCAATATGGGGGGTTAGCCTGGACTGACTCCCACTGCTCATTTGGCTTGTTTGCTGCTTTCACACAACATCTTCAGCAATAAGAAGTACTATGCTTTACTAACACGCATGCAGCTTTGGCAGCACTTATCCCATTTTGCTAAAGTCTGGCTGAAGACAATACCGCTATATGTGGAAAATCATCCTGGTGTGATTTGGTTGTTTTCTTCAGCAATACACTCTTGTGAGAATTTTATCTCAATATATGCAGGCATCTCTATGTAAACTGCTGTGTCTCTATGTAACTGCTGTACTGAGGCAATTCATTATGGAGGATGTATTACTATGTTCCACTATCTATCTTATTGCTAATAACCATTGCAATAGTTATTCTTCATACTTGCATGTAACTCACTATCTATCTTATTGCTAATAACCATTGCAATAGCTATTCTTCATACTTGTATGTAATTCTTTGTAATTGTTGCTATACTGCCATTATTGTTGTTCCTGAAATCTTTACAAAGCACCTATCACTACTTAGATCCCTAAAAATTTACCTGTCCGGTAATTATCCCTTGTATTGACTTGGGTACCGTGTACAGCTTGGGTGTAGCAGTGTACTAGGTGTCTTTGGATTGTATTTTTGCCAATATTATGATTATGATGTGCACATCTTCAGGGTTTTAATTGGCCACATGTACTATATTGTTTGTTCAACATACTTTACTTTGTGTTGCTAACATATACCCGAGGCCAGCACACAACTGGCCTATTGCTATGTTTAGACAGTTAGGATTTACTTCTTTCTGTACTATTAATAAATTATTTTTTGTTCTCAGTGATTGTACTGGTCAGAGATTCATTCCATTTGTTTAATTTAGCTACACTTTTGAGCTATTTTTTATAAAAAAAAGAGTGCTTGATTCCCTATCTATACAGGGCCTTAAGAAATTTTTGATGGTCCTGGTTTTCCTCTTGTAGTTTGTTGAAGAATAATTTTTTATAGGGTCTGCACCACATTAAAATTATAATCTAGCATAACATTAATGTTTTCTAAAGTTTGCTAAAAATTTTTTGGAAAAAGACACATTTATAGTAGCCATTTGTCCTGTACCCTTTTTGGTTTTTTATATATATATATAGCACACGATAAATTACCACAATTATTGTCACAAAAAGGTTCAAGGGCTACAGTCTTACTCCAGATGGATATACTAATATGATCAAAATATAGCAAAATTAAAGTGCACACAGATTATTCACATTTACCGGGAATACAATTGCAAGTTTTCAGCACACTGAGAAATATGTATTACAAAAATAGCCAAAACATGAATATTTGCCATATTCAAATGGTATGGTCAGAGCTTTGGGAAACTTTGACAGAATAATACGTAGAAGTTAGTTGCTCCTGGACACAATTCCTTAAATGTGCAAAACAAAATAACACACTACATGTATGTTGCTTTGTAAATAGGCTATCTCCTCTGGGTAAGGGGTACAGTATTAGACAAGTTCTGCCTATGATTATATAGTGCATGTTGTAACATACATCAATTAATACATTGTTAGAAAAAGAAAGATTCTCCTCTTATAAGTAGTTTGCTGACCAAGACAGGGGTTCTCTATGAGCCTGTCATGTAGAACAATGAGGAATTGCCGGTATCTTATGACACTTTAATTGCCTGAATCAAAGTCCAGGGAATATCCACAGAAGAACCGGTAAAATGAATATAGACTCACTTACAGTAGATATGTATCATCATTTAAGCTAAAAACTAATCATTTCTGCTTCCTCAGGATGCTGGAAAATAAAATGATGAGTACGTTTCAATAACCACACTTGTAAAAGGCAATATGCTTTATATTTATGCAAGACAAATACAAAAGCCAAAGAACGTAATGTCTTGTAATTACAGAACATTATGTTTAATGGTGCATTTAAATATCTGTTTAACCCTTGAATATTAAATATAAAACGTAAGTCTATTTGGACATGAAGGATTTTTTGTTTGCTTAGATTTTGTTTTTTATTTCTTTGCTGCATAGATTTGATTGCAGCTCATGGTGGGCTATAACAAAGCCAGACATATATCACTGAAGTTGTAATCACTTAAATATAGCTTGTCACTGTACAACCTTATAGCCGTCTGTTTAACGGATCTTGGCTGACCACCAGAGCTCTTCACTCAGATATTTGGAAGGGAAAACTATTTGAACCTTATTACCAAAAAGAAGTGGCTTGTCACAGAGCTGAGGAGCCTGGAATTTTACAGTGCTCTAGCTGAGATCTGTGTCAGTGATCAAATAACATGTGTTAATCACTGTGAGTTAATCTCTAGCAGCATTTCAAAGACAATATTGGTATAACATGGTGCGTCCACTCTCCGTTCCCCGGCATAGCACATTCATTCTCAAAACACCAATTCCACATGGTGACCAATCACTGAATTATTTCTCATCAAACTGGCAAACTGTTTAACAGAAAACAAAGGGTAAAGGACACATAGATTGACAGATCCAGGTTAGCAAAAGGAGTCTAAAACTAAATATTTAGGTTGTGTAAAGGATATTGGTTGATATTCTCCTTTATTTCTTTCCTACTTACCCCTTTTCTTAATTTCTCTTTTTGTAAAATATAATATGTTTAATACTTCTCCTCCTTAATTCATTTGACCCAAACACAGAGGGTAGATATGAGACCACTAATAGCACAAATATAGATCAATTAATAAAAACTAATTATATATAGACAGCTCGAAGTCACAGAGAGTGGCAATTACCTAGGGCCCCAAACCCCAAAAGGTGGCACCTGTTGGGAGCACTTGCTAGAGGCTGTATGTCCCCAGTTGCCCAGAAAATGATTTAGGAAGTATGGGGTGTCTATGGGTCGTATTTTTAACTCTGTAATAAATAAATAAATACATAAATACATACATAAACCTCACTAATCAGCCTTTTGCAATACTGGTATTTAAAGGGACACTGAACCCAATTTTTTTATTTGGTGATTCAGATAGAGCATGCAATTTTAAGCAACTTTCTAATTTACTCCTATTATCAATTTTTCTTCATTCCCTTGCTATCTTTATTTGAAAAAGAAGGCATCTAAGCTTTTTTTGGGGCTCAGTACTGTGGACAGCACTTTTTTATTGGTGGATTAATTTATCCACCAATCAGCAAGAACAACCCAGGTTGTTCACCAAAAATGGGCCGGCATCTAAACTTACATTCTTGCATTTCAAATAAAGATACCAAGAGGATGAAAACATTTTGACAATAGGAGTAAATTAGAAAGTTGCTTAAAATTGCATGCTCTATCTGAATCACAAAATAGAAAAATTGGGTTCAGTGTTCCTTTAAGTAGATTAGTCTCAATCCTCTAGAAAAATATGGTTTATTTACAAAAATTCTCTTAGACCACAAAGGGGTTTTTGTGTTGTAAATCATTAGATACGTTTTTGTAATGAATTGTGATCAACCCCATTGTTTATTATAATCAAAGGTCATATAGTTATAGTGTATTGCCACAGATAACTATTGTAAGCTAAATAAACCTGGGTATAACTACAGTTGGATAATTACCACTCACCATTCTAGTGTTTTTCCTCCTCTTTCTGCAGCTCTCTTTAAAACATTTAAAAAGCCAGTTGGCAAAGCTTTGCATCTTTACACTGGGATCCGCCATGTTGTAGCTTGCATATTGTTGCATCATGTGACAGAAGCAGCAAGCTTTCCCACATCAGTGATATTACTTGCTTTTACACAGATGTACCTACACTTTAGATGATCTCATACCTATAAAAAGAAGAAGCTTTACATATTTCTATTTTTTTAACACAGTTTAAAAGTTACATAACAATTATAAAACATTCCTATGGAATAATATAGAGAAATGTAGCCACTGCAAAAATGTACAACTCACACTCTGTATTGTGAACTGTAAACTGAAGTGCACAGTAATACTTGTCAAGAAGACAACAGTATAACAGATGAATGAATGCTCACTGCTAGTGATGTCGCAAACATAAAAATTTGGGTTCGCGAAGGCAAACGCGAACTTCCGCAAAAGTTTGCGAACGGGCGAACCGGGCGAACCGCCATAGACTTCAATAGGCAGGCAAATTTTAAAACCCAAAGGGACTCTTTCTGGCCACAAAAGTGATGGAAAAGTTGTTTCAAGGGGACTAACACCTGGACTGTGGCATGCCGGAGGGGGATCCATGGCAAAACTCGCTAGCCATGTCCCGTTCCTTGTCCTCACTGATGTCATTGAAGGTCTCTTCCTCCACCCAGCCACGTACAACACCAAGGGTCCCCGAAAAGTGACAACAAGCCCGCTGGGACGCCTGCTGTGTTTGGTCTTCCACCTCCTCAAAGCCACCTTCCTCCTCTGACTCCTCTTCTTCAGACTCCTCTCTCTGCGTTGCCTCTCTCTGCGTTATTATAAGGTGTGTTAAGTAGTACTATTCCTATCAGTTTAATCCCTGTTACGTCCCCTATCAGGGGACGTGTATATGGCATCAATTTTAGGAACCGGGAGATGTAAAAAGATGCTTGGTCGGTCCTCCTACTTCAAATTTGGGGCACTGCGCGTGCAATCTAATGTGCTACCAGATAGGAGTGGTGTGTTAAGTAGTACTATTCTTATCAGTTTAATCCCTGTTACGTCCCTTATCAGGGGACGTGTATATGGCATCGATTTTAGGAACCGGGAGATGGAAAAATATGCTTGGTCGGTCCTCCTACTTCAAATTTGGGGCACTGCGCGTGCAATCTAATGTGCCACCAGATAGGAGTGGTGTGTTAAGTAGTACTATTTCTATCAGTTTAATACCTGTTATGTGCCTTTTTTGGTTTGGTTTTTGAAGCCACAGTGCAGCACCAGAGGCCAGAAAAATGAGGCATGTACAATTAGGCCTGAAAAATTAGGTATTGTTGCAGCTGCTGCTGTAGCAGCGGCCAGAAAAATTAATGTTTGTTTCCCAGGCAGAAAGTGCCCTAAAACATTGCGGCTTGAACCCTAGTTGGTGGCGGATAAGTCACGCAAGTCATCCGGCATTCAGAGATAAAATACAGCAGCGTGTGGACCATTTTTAGCCCAAGGCAGCTCATCTCATCAGGCCTTTTTTAGTCGAATGTATCACCCACTGTCAGTCCCTTCGGGATCCATCCCTCATTCATCTTAATAAAGGTGAGGTAATCTAGACTTTTTGACCTAGGCGACTTCTCTTCTCATTGACAATACCTCCTGCTGCACTGAAGGTCCTTTCTGACAGGACACTTGAAGCGGGGCAGGCCAGAAGTTCTATCACAAATTGGGATAGCTCAGGCCACAGGTCAAGCCTGCACACCCAGTAGTCAAGAGTGTCGATATCTGCAGTTAAGGCGAGGTAGTCTGCTACCTGTCGGTTGAGTCGTTCTCTGAGGGTGGACCCCGAAGGGCTGTGGCGATGCGTAGGACTTAAAAAGCTCCGCATGTCCTCCATCAACAACACATCTGTAAAGCGCCCTGTCCTTGCCGGCGTGGTCGTGGGAGGAGGATTACTTTCACCTCTTCCCCTGTTAGATTCCCATTGTGCTGTGACATTACCCTTATACGCTGTCTAAAGCATACTTTTTAATTTATTTTGGAACTGCTGCATCCTTTCCGAATTGCAGCAATTCTGTAACATTTCAGGCACTTTATGCTTATACCGGGGGTCTAGTAGCGTGGACACCCAGTACAGGTCATTCTCCTTGAGCCTTTTTATACGAAGGTCCCTCAACAGGCACGACAGCATGAAAGACCCCATTTGCACAAGGTTGGATGCCGAGCTACTCATGTCCCGTTCCTCGTCCTCAGTGATCTCACTGAAGGTATGTTCTTCCCCCAGCCACGTACAACACCACGGGTACCAGATAGGTAACAACGAGCACCCTGGGATGCCTGTTGTGGTTGGTCTTCCTCCTTCTCCTCAAAGCCACATTCCTCCTCTGACTCTTCTTCCTCACAATCCTCTTCCAGCATTGCCGCAGGTCCAGCAAGCGATGCTGATAAGGCTGTTTCTGGTGGTGATGGTGACCACAACTCTTCCTCTTCCTCTTCACGCTCATCTACGGCCTGATCCAGCACTCTTCGCAGGGCACGCTCCAGGAAGAAAACAAATGGTATGATGTCGCTGATGGCGCCTTCGGTGCAACTGACTAGGTTTGTCACCTCCTCAAAAGGACGCATGAGCCTACAGGCATTGCGCATGAGCGTCCAGTAACGTGGAAAAAAAATTCCCAGCTCCGCAGAGGCTGTCCTAGCACCCCGGTCATACAAATAGTCATTAACGGCTTTTTCTTGTTGGATCAGGCAGTCGAACATTAGGAGTGTTGAATTCCAACGTGTCGGGCTGTCGCAAATCAAGCGCCTCACTGGCATGTTGTTTCGCTGCTGTATATCTGAAAAGTGCGCCATGGCCGTGTAGGAACGCCTGAAATGGCCACACACCTTCCTGGCCTGCTTCAGGATGTCCTGTAAGCCTGGGTACTTATGCACAAAGCGTTGTACAATCAGATTACACGCATGTGCCATGCACGGCACATGTGTCAACTTGCCCAAATTCAATGCCGCCACCAAATTTCTTCCGTTGTCACTAACCACTTTGCCAATCTCCAGTTGGTGCGGAGTCAGCCACTGATCCACCTGTGCGTTCAGGGCGGACAGGAGTGCTTGTCCGGTGTGACTCTCTGCTTTCAGACAAGTCAACCCCAAGACGGCGTGACACTGCCGTTTTCAGGATGTGGAATAGTACCTGGGGAGCTGGGGGGGTGCCGTTGATGTGGAGCAAGATGCAGCAGCAGAAGAGGACTCAGCCGAGGAGGTTATGGAAGAAGATGGAGTAGGAGGAGTAGAGGAGGTGGCAGCTGACCTGCCTGCAAGTCGTAGTGGTGTCACCAACTACTCTGCAGAGCCACGCATTCCATGCTTGGCAGCCGTCAGCAGATTTACCCAATGCGCAGTGTAGGTGATATACCTGCCCTGACCATGCTTTGCAGACCAGGTATCAGTGGTCAGGTGGACCCTTGCCCCAACACTGTGTACCAGACATGCCATTACTTCCTTTTGCACAATCGAGTACAAGTTGGGGATTGCCTTTTGTGCAAAGAAATTTTGGCTGGGTACCTTCGACTGCGGTGTCCCAATAGCTAAAATTTTTTTGAACGCCTCAGACTCCACCAGCTTGTATGGTAAAAGCTGGCGGGCTAAGAGTTCAGTCAAGCCAGCTGTCAGATGCCGGGCAAGGGGGTGACTTTGTGACATTGGCTTCTTACGCTCAAACTGTTATGATCTCCTTTCTCTTTAAATCCTTCTGACACCTCCCTTTTCACAACCCTTAAAAGGACCATCTGATCCCTATTTGCTTGCTTGATTATTTTAGTGTAACAGGGAAAGTTAGTTGTTAGGACTCTCCACTGTTATCCTGTTATCCAGCCTTTAGTGATTAAATAAGTCACTTCAACTGTCTCAACATTTATCCACATTGGGACTTTGTTTCAATTAACATTTCTTCGCATATTCTAAGGACTTTAAACATATCAAGAAGATCTGTATTCAGGATTCTCACCTCTCAGCTTACAAACGGCACTCCGCTCCTGAATCGCAACTCTGTGACGTCATTCAAGCCGACACCAGGCCGGCATATGCAGACAGCGTTCAAACGCCAATCTGTTTACACAAGCTACCGCATCTACAGCCTTTAACCCTGCTTCCTACACTGCTTCAAGGAATACTAACAGCAAACAGTTGGTTTCAACGGAGAAGCTTAAAGGATTTATCACCTCTCTGAAACTAAGAACCGGAGGAGTTATCCACAAACCGCAAGTATCAAAAGCCTTGATTAATACTCTATTGCATGTTTGCTTAACTCCACATAAAGACTTTGCTTATACAAATACCGGAACAACTCTGTTTGCATAATCAGACTTCTTCTCTGCTTAAACTTGAGATATATTAACTTTGCTTACTAACAACAACTTAACCACTTACTGCCTTCTCAGCAGCACCATTTAAAGCTTGTATTTATTTAAGAAGAGCTATTTTACAACTACAGTGAAAGTTAACTGTGAGTTGTGCTATTATTATTTAGCCTGTTAATTTGGAGTAAATACGCTATTTAATCCTTTTCCTTACTCTTCTGACAATAAGAGTTTTGGATTATTTAAATAGCTACAAATACAACATTTAGTTCATATCATTGTCTGAACTTTATTCATAAAGTGCAAAAGACCTGACAGTAAACATAACAGAATAATCAAGCCCTCGAACAGTATCTCCGGTGTTACATCTCTACACAACAAGATGATTGGGCAGATTGGCTCTCAATGGCAGAATTTGCCTACAATAACTCAGTCAACAGTTCAACTGGTTTCTCCCCCTTTTATGCCACCTATGGGTATCATCCATCTAGTTTCCCGAAGATGGGTTTCAGTTCGAATTCTCCTTCAGCTCTGGACTACTCAATTAAATTGAGAGACAACTTTGTTACCATACAAAAACATCTACAGAATGCAAAGGAGACCCAAAAGATCTACTATAACAGGAAGCATGCTTTGCCACCCTCATATAAAGTGGGGGATTTGGTTTGGTTGTCAACCAAAAATATCAAATTGAAGGTCCCCAGCAAGAAATTAGCATCCCAGTTCCTTGGTCCCTTTCCTATCACAAGGGTCATAAATGAGAATGCTGTTGTTTTGAAGTTACCTACCTCTCTAGCCATCCACCCATCTTTCCACGTCTCTCTTTTGAAACCATTTAAGGGGGATGCAGGATCTCTGGACGCTGATGTCTCTGACAGTACTTCATTAATAGAAGCAGAGGATGAGTATGAAATTGGTCGTATTCTGGATTCTAGAGTTCGTAATCGAACCCTTGAATATCTGGTACACTGGAAGGGTTACGCTTCATCTGAGGATTCATGGGTTCCTGTGTCTGATGTGAATGCTCCACGTCTATTGGCTGCGTTTCATTCTTGACATCCCCTGAAGCCTGGTCCAGGACTCCCTGTGATGCGATCTTGAACGGGGGGATCTGTTATGATCTCCTTTCTCTTTAAATCCTTCTGACACCTCCCTTTCCACAACCCTTAAAAGGACCATCTGATCCCTATTTGCTTGCTTGATTATTTTAGTGTAACAGGGAAAGTTAGTTGTTAGGACTCTCCACTGTTATCCTGTTATCCAGCCTTTAGTGATTAAATAAGTCACTTCAACTGTCTCAACATTTATCCACATTGGGACTTTGTTTCAATTAACATTTCTTCGCATATTATAGGACTTTAAACATATCAAGAAGATCTGTATTCAGGATTCTCACCTCTCAGCTTACAAACGGCACTCCGCTCCTGAATCGCAACTCTGTGACGTCATTCAAGCCGACACCAGGCCGGCATATGCAGACAGCGTTCAGACGCCAATCTGTTTACACAAGCTACCGCATCTACAGCCTTTAACCCTGCTTCCTACACTGCTTCAAGGAATACTAACAGCAAACAGTTGGTTTCAACGGAGAAGCTTAAAGGATTTATCACCTCTCTGAAACTAAGAACCGGAGGAGTTATCCACAAACCGCAAGTATCAAAAGCCTTGATTAATACTCTATTGCATGTTTGCTTAACTCCACATAAAGACTTTGCTTATACAAATACCGGAACAACTCTGTTTGCATAATCAGACTTCTTCTCTGCTTAAACTTGAGATATATTAACTTTGCTTACTAACAACAACTTAACCACTTACTGCCTTCTCAGCAGCACCATTTAAAGCTTGTATTTATTTAAGAAGAGCTATTTTACAACTACAGTGAAAGTTAACTGTGAGTTGTGCTATTATTATTTAGCCTGTTAATTTGGAGTAAATACGCTATTTAATCCTTTTCCTTACTCTTCTGACAATAAGAGTTTTGGATTATTTAAATAGCTACAAATACAACATTTAGTTCATATCATTGTCTGAACTTTATTCATAAAGTGCAAAAGACCTGACAGTAAACATAACACAAACATGTCCTTGACAGACACCTGACTCTGGGCAGATGAGCAGGAACTGCTCAAGGCGAGACACAGAGTGGCAGATGGTTGAGAGGGGACAAGGAGGACAGCAGTGGTTGACGTGGCTGAAGATGCTGGACCAGGAGAAGGATGGCGGCTTTGAATTTGTGTGCTGCTTGTACTCATGTGTTGATCCCATAGGCGTTTGTGATGTGCGATCATGTGCCTTTGCAAAGCAGTTGTACTTAGGTGAGTGTTGGACTTCCCACGACTCAGTTTCTTTTGGCACAGGTTGCAAATGGCATCACTGTTGTCAGTTGCAATGACGGCATTCTGGTGGTGGCAACAGCATGTGTTGATTGGCGTGCTGTCTGGCTGACCACGGGTGCCGATGCATGCTGTCTGACTGTGCCACTAGCTCCTTGCGACAACCTCCCCCTCCTTCCAACTCGTCTCCTCCTTCTCTCTGTCTCCCCATCTGAACTTTCCCCCTCTTCTTCTTCTCTTTTAGCGGGCACCCACGTGACATCCACGGACGCATCGTCATCATCAATGGTTGCGCATCACTATCACTAATTTCTTCCAACTGATGTGTAAATAACTCCTCTGACAGATCAAGTGAAGTGGCTGTGGTGCTAGTGTTGGTGGTGGCGGCAGGCGGGCGAGTGGTAACTTGAGAGGTGCCCGAAGCTAAGCTGGAGGAGGATGGTGCATCAAGGTTCCAAGCGGAAGCTGTAGAAGATTGGGTGTCCTGTGTTAGCCAGTCAACTATGTCCTCAGAACTGTTTGAGTTTGGGGTACGTGGCCTCTGAACACTGGACATTATTCTAGGGCCAAAGGGAATCACAGCACCACAAACACGACGGCCCCTGTGGGGTGGCTTGCCTCTACCTGTCATTTTTTTTTCGATTAGTGGTACTATGCATGCAAGCTGCTGTGACAACAGATATGAGTGGCACTGTGCACTGGCAGAAGTTGGCAGAGTAGACGCTGTAGGCCTGACACACACGCTTGCAGACAACTAACTGCTATTCAATCTATTACAGTCAAAATTGTATTTTTTTTTTAAATGTACACTACTGTTACACCAGATATGAGTTGCACTGGTGTGACACTGTGCCCTGGCAGGCACTGAAACGCACACGTGTGAAGGAAACTGACTGCTATTATTTAACACAGTCAAAAAAGTGTTGTTTTTTTAAATGTACACTACTGTTACACCAGATATGAGTTGCACTGGGGTGACACTGTGCCCTGGCAGGCAGGCACTGAAACGCACACGTGTGAAGGAAACTGACTGCTATTATTTAACACAGTCAAAAAAGTGTGGTTTTTTTTTTAAATCTACACTACTGTTACACCAGATATGAGTTGCACTGGGGTGACACTGTGCCCTGGCAGGCAGGCACTGAAACGCACACGTGTGAAGGAAACTGACTGCTATTATTTAACACAGTCAAAAAGTGTGGTTTTTTTTAAATCTACACTACTGTTACACCAGATATGAGTGGGGGCACTGGGCAAGTGGGCACAGTATACGCTGTGAGCCTGACACACATGCTGGCAGGCAGGCAACTGCAATTAGATTACACAGGAAAGAAAAAAAAAGCAGACTGATGTTCTAGCTCTAAAAAGGGCTTTTTGGGGTGCTGTCCTTACAGCAGAGATCAGATGAGTCCTTCAGGACTGTAGTGGACACTGAATACACTAGCCTAGCTATCGATTTCCCTATTCAATCAGCAGCAGCTATACTGTCCCTCCTCTCACTAAGAAAGCAGCTTCCAAATTAATCTAAAATGGATGCTGTCCAGGAGGTAGGAGGGTCTGGGAGGGAGGGTCTGCTGCTGATTGGCTGGAATGTGTCTGCTGACTGTGAGGTACAGGGTCAAAGTATTACTCAATGATGACGAATAGGAGGCGGATCGAACATTGCATATGTTCGCCCGCCGCGGCAAATGCGAACAAGATATGTTCCCCGGGAACTATTCGCCGGCGAATTATTCACAACATCACTACTCACTGCTTCTGTCACAGTGTACATGAATACTTAAAATCCAAGATGGCGTCGTCCAGTGTGAAGATGCAAAGTTTCACTAACCAGCACTACAATTTGCTAATGAGATATTTACATTTAGTTGTTTTCTAGCCCTTTATTATAACTGGTCATAGCACAGCAGTAACATTTATTTTGTTATCTGCAGTTTATAATAATGTTTGAATTACTTTTTAATTTAAATATAATTTCCCTTGTGACTTGTAACAATTGTTATACAGCAAGTTTATATGTACTGAAGTATATTTAAATATTTAGCTAACTAGTATCAGTAGATTTGTGCTTATAAACATATTATTTAAATACCTGCAATTTAGTAACTGTTCTCATACATTTAGTTACTAATCTGAGTGTCAAAAAAAGTTGCATTTTAATTTTTATGTTCTCCCATTTAAAATTTAGCAAACATTACAGTTTATGCTTAATGGGATGTAGCAGCCGAAAAAATGACATGCTGTAACCCACAACGGGGTTAAACACACAGCAGACTCAGATGTGGAACTAGCGCTACTGAATGGATCAACAGCGTTTCTTGCTCAGGACCAGCAGTGCTCTGCAGGTCCCCAAGTTGCACTTCCATTGAATGTTTAACCTTTTTATGAGGGGGTTAAACACACATTAGTGTAGGGGGGATAGTCTTTAAATGGCATGCTCTAAAGAATTAGAACATGTCATTTTACGATTATTATGGCCCTTTATAATTATCTATCATGTATATATAAGAGCAGTAGTTAAAACATTGTTTGCATAAAAAAGGTAAAGTAAAAGCTATTTCAATTTGATGTGAAACTAATAGGAAGTGCACAGTTATGTATAACTGAGTTTTAGGATTCTACTGCTTACTGGCAGAAGGATAATGCCCACATTAAAAAATGTATTCAGCACAAGAATATCCATTAAAAGATATTTGGCTAGATTTTGAGTCTTGCATTATGAGTTAAAAAAGCAGTGTTAAGCCTCATAACGCTGCTTTTTTTACTGCCACTGCTATTACAAGTCTTGTAGGTACAGCTGTCCCGCAAACTTTTTTGGCCTTACCGCAAATCAACTTACGCAAATTGCGTATAGTCTTTTTTCTATGGGACTTCCATAGCGCCGGTATTACGAGCTTGTCCTGAGAGGCCAAAAAGTAAGCGGTACAGCCTACACCGTCAAGATTTGTATCGCATTCTAAAGTCACTAGTTATGAGTTTTACACTACAACGCTGTAGTATAAAACTCATAACTAAAGTGCTAAAAAGTACACTAACACCCATAAACTACCTATTAACTCCTAAACCGAGGCCCTCCTGCATCGCAAACCCTAAACCCCTAATCTGCCGCTTCCGACATCGCCGCCACTATAATAAACATATTAACCCCTAAACCGCCGCACTCCCGCCTCGCAAACATTAGTTAAATATTATTAACCCCTAATCTGCTGTCCCTAACATCGCCGCCACCTACCTACATTTATTGACCCCTAATCTGCCGCCCCAACGTCACTGCCACTATATTAAATTTATTAACCCCTAAAGCTAAGTCTAACCCTAACCCTAACAACCCCTAACTTAAATATAATTAAAATAAATATTAATAAAACTATTAATAACTAAATAATTCCTATTTAAAACTAAATACCTGTAAAATAAACCCTAAGCTAGCTACGATATAACTAATAGTTACATTGTAGCTATCTTAGGGTTTGTTTGTTTTTACAGGCAAGTTTGTATTTATTTTAACTAGGTAGAATAGTTACTAAATAGTTATTAACTATTTAATAACTACCTAGCTAAAATAAATACAGATTGGCCTGTAAAATAAAACCTAACCTAAGTTACACTAACACCTAACACTACACTACAATTAAATAAATTCCCTAAATTAAATACAATTAATTAAATTAAATAAAATTAGCTAAATTACAAAAAACCCCCACTAAATTACAGAAAATAAAAAACAAATTACAAGATCTTTAAACTAGTTACACCTAATCTAATAGCCCTATCAAAAGAAAAAAAGCCCACCCAAAATAAAAAAAACCTAGCCTAAACTAAACTACCAATAGCGCTTTAAAGGGCTTTTTGCGGGGCACTGCCCCAAAGAAATCAGCTCCTTTACCTGTAAAAAAAATACAAACAACCCCCCCCCCCAACAGTAAAACCGACCACCCACACAGCCAACCCCCCAAATAAAAGCTTAACTTAAAAAAACCTAAGCTCCCCATTGCCCTGAAAATGGCATTTGGATGGGCATTGCCCTTAAAAGGGCATTTAGCTCTATTGCAGCCCAAAGCCCTAACCTAAAAAAACCCCCACCTAATACACCCTTAAAAAATCCTATCACTAACCCCGAAGATCCACTTACCGGGAGAAGTCTTCATCCAAGCGGCAAGATGTCCTCAGCGAAGCCGGCAAAAGTGGTCCTCCAGACGGGCAGAAATCTTCAAATGGCATTTTCTATCTTCATCCTTCCATTGCGATGCGGCTCCATCTTCAAGACATCTGGCGCGGAGCATCCTCTTCCAACGACGTCTTCTTGCTGAATGAAGGTTCCTTTAAATGACGTCATCCAAGATGGCGTCCCTTAGATTCCGATTGGCTGATAGAATTCTATCAGCCAATCGGAATTAAGGTTGAAAGTTTGGAACACCCAATAGAATTCAAGCTCAACCCTATTGGATGAAGTTCAATCCTATTGGCTGAATCTAAGGGATGCCATCTTGTATGACGTCATTTAAAGGAACCTTCATTCAGCAAGAAGACGTCAGAAGAAGAGGATGCTCCGTGCCGGATGTCTTGAAGATGGAGCCACTCCGCGCTGGATGGATGAAGATAGAAGATGCCGTCTGGGTGAAGACTTCTGCCCGTCTGGAGGACCACTTCTGCTGGCTTCGTTGAGGACATCTTGCCACTTGGATGAAGACTTCTCCCGGTAAGTGGATCTTTGGAGGTTAGTGTTAGGATTTTTTAAGGGTGTATTGGGTGGGGGTTTTTTTTAGGTTAGGGCTTTGGGCCGCAATAGAGCTAAATGCCCTTTTAAGGGAAATGTCCATCCAAATTCACTTTTCAGGGCAATGGGGAGCTTAGGTTTTTTTAGTTAGGGTTTTATTTGGGGGGCTGGTTTTGTGGGTGGTGGGTTTTACTGTTGGGAGGGTTGTTTGTATTTTTTTTTACAGGTAAAAGAGCTGATTTATTTGGGGGGGGGGCAATGCCCCGCAAAAGGCCCCTTTAAGGGCTATTTGTAGTTTAGTTTAGTTTAGTTTAGGCTAGTTTTTTTATTTTGGGTGTTTTTTTTTTATTTTGATAGGGCTATTAGATTAGGTTTAATTAGTTTAAAGATCTTGTAATTTGTTTTTTATTTTCTGTAATTTAGTGTTTGTTTTTGTAATTTAGCTAATTTTATTGAATTTAGTTAATTGTATTTAATTTAGGGAATGTATTTAATTGTAGTGTAGTGTTAGGTGTTAGTGTAACTTAGGTTAGGTTTTTTTTACAGGTAAATTTGTATTTATTTTAGCTAGGTAGTTATTAAATAGTTAATAACTATTTAGTAACTATTCTACCTAGTTAAAATAAATACAAACTTGCCTGTGAAATAAAAATAAACCCTAAGCTAGATACAATGTAACTATTAGTTATATTGTAGCTAGTTTAGGGTTTATTTTATAGGTAAGTATTTAGTTTTAAATAGGAACTATTTAGGTAATGATAATAATTTGCATTTAGATTTATTTAAATTATATTTAACTTAGGGGGTGTTAGGGTTAGGGTTATACTTAGATTTAGGGGTTAATAAATATAATATAGTGGCAGCGACGTTGGGGGCGGCAGATTAGGGGTCAATAAATGTAGGTAGGTGGCGGCGATGTTAGGGGCGGCAGATTAGGGGTTAATAATATTTAACTAGTGTTTGCGATGCGGGAGTATGGCAGTTTAGGGGTCAATATGTTTATTATAGTGGCGGTGACGTTGGGGGCGGCAGATTAGGGGTTAATAACATTATGTAGGTGTCAGCGATGTTGTGGGCAGCAGATTAGGGGTTAATAAATATAATGTAGGTGTTGGCGATGTTGGGGGCAGCAGATTAGTGGTTCATAAGTATAATGTAGGTGGCGGCGATGTCCAGAGCGGCAGATTAGGAGTTAATAAATATAATGTAGGTGGCGGCGATGTTGGGGGAGGCAGATTAGGGGTTAATAAGTGTAATATTAGGGGTGTTTAGACTCGGGTTCGTGTTAGGTGTAAACATAAATGTGTTTCCCCATAGGAATCAATGGGGCTGCGTTACTGAGCTTTATGCTGCTTTTTGACAGGTGTTAGACTTTTTTTCAGCCGGCTCTCCCCATTGATGTTTATGGGGAAATCGTGCACAAGCACGTACAACCAGCTCACCGCTGACTTAAGCAGCGCTGGTATTGGAGTGCGGTATGGAGCACATTTTTGCTCCATGCTCACTTCTTGCCTTTTAACGGCGGGTTTAGAAAAACCTGTAATACCAGCGCTGTAGGTAAGTGAGCGGTGACAATAATGTCGTAATCTGGCCGTTTGTAAATCATTTCCAAACATTATCATTTAGATGGAAGCGAGAACATTTTGCATACCATGTCCCTTTAAGCCAAATTTGATCCCTGGAATAAAGCATTTATCTTAAAGGGATATGAAACACAAAATTTTTCTTTCATAATTCGGATAGAGAACACAATTTAAAAAAAGTTTCCAATTTACTTCTATGATCAAATTTGCTTTATTCTCTTGTTGTTCTTTGTCGAAGAGATATCTAGATAGGTAGCATAAATATGTCTGGGGAATTAAATGACAGGAAATAGTGCAGCCATCTAGTGCTCTTGCTAATGTTTAACATTGTTGCAAAACTGCTGCCATATAGTGCTGCAGACGTGCATGCTCCTGAACTTACATTCCTGGGGCCCCATTACATATGCGGCGTCGCCCACAAAAGCCGGCGACGCCTTTTTTGCGCGGGTTTGGTATCCTATATACAGCGCCGCATATAAATGCAGCGCGTATATTTCACCCGTCGCCCGCAATTTTTACTCCCATAGGCTATGGGACCGGGTCGTAAATCGGTATCCAATATCCAGGGCACGGACATACGTGGCAAAAATGGAGAAATCTTACTCCATTTTTACCTCGCCATAAAAGGCAGCCGTAGCAAGCCTTGCGCTGAGTATGGGAGCACCGTAACTCCCAAAAATGCCCGCAAAAATAAACTAACACCTAACGCATGCGCAATATCTATCTACCTGTCAACCGCAATACCCCATCGCAATAACTAATAAAGTGTATTAACCCCTATATCCGCCATCAAACCCACACTGCAAGTAATAACTCAATTATTAACCCCTAAATCCGCCATCCCCAACATCGCAAACTACCTATTAAAACTAGTAACCCTTAATCCGCCATTAACCCACAACGCAATAAACCTATTAAAGTATTAACCCCTAAACCGCCAAAGCCCACAACGCAATAAACCTATTAATGTATTAACCCCTAAACCCCCAAAGCCCACAACCAATAAACCTAACCCCTAACCCCCCTAACCTAACACCCCCTAAAGGAACCCAAATTACCTAATTTACAAAATACTATTAAATTAAAAAAACTAAAACTACTTTAAAAATACAAATAAACTAAGTATAAATTAAAGGGACAGTCTAATCAAAATTCTGGAGTAGACTGTCCCTTTAAATTAAAGGTACAGTCTACCATTGAATTGTTATTGTTTTAAAAGATAGATAATCCCTTTATTACTCATTCCCCAGTTTTGCATAACCAACACAGTTATATTAATATACTTTTTACCTCTGTGATTACCTTGTATCTAGGAACCTTCTTCCAGCCCCCTGATCACATGACTGTGACTGTTTATTATCTATTGTCTTAAATTTAGCATTGTTTTGTGCTAAATCTTAAATAACCCCCTGTGCCTGAACACAGTGTTATCTATATGGCCCACGTGTACTTTCTGTCTCTTTGTGTTGAAAAGAGATTTAAAAAGCATGTGATAAGAGGCAGCCCTCAAAGGCTTAGAAATTAGCATATGAGCCTACCTATGTTTAGTTTAAACTAAGAATACCAAGAGAAAAAAAAAAAAAATATGATAAAAGTAAATTGGAAAGATGATTAAAATTAAAATTCCTATCTGAATAATGAAAGTTTAATTTATACTAGACTGTCCCTTTAAGCTACAATTACAGAAAATAAAAAAATCTAAGATTACAGAAAATAATAATGAAAATTACCAAATTTTACAAAAATTATACCTAATCCCTATGAAAATAAAAAGCCCCCCCCCCAATTAAAACACCCTCTAATCTAATAAAAAAGGGCTTTTTGCAGGGCATTGCCCCAAGATAATCAGCTCTTTTTAAAGAAAATACGCAACCCCCCAACAGTAAAACCCCCACCCACCAAGCCCCCCCAAATAAAATAACCTAACACTAAAACCCCTAAACTACCCTTTGCCCTGAATAGGGCATTTGTTGGGCATTGCCCTTAAAAGGGCATTCAGCTCTTTTACTGCCCACCCTATCTAAATAAAATTAAAAAAAATAAAAAGCCCTTAAAAAAACCTAAGTCTAACCCCCAAGTGGTCCTCACCTGTCCTGAAGTCCGGAGGAGAAGGTCCTGTTCCAGGCTGTGAAGTTTTCTTCCAAGAGGTGACCTCTGTTTTCTTCTTCCAGGAACCAGCCGGCACGGAGCAGAGGGCGGAGCTGAAGACCGATGACCGCGGAGCTGAAGACCGGCGACCCTGGAACTGAAGACCGGCGAGTCTGAATATTGGCTGATTTGAATAGCCAATAGAATTTCAGTAGCTCTTATCCTATTGGCTGATTTGAACTTCCAATAGGATTTCAGTAGCTCTCATCCTATTGTCTGATTTGAAGGCTCAAATCAGCCAATAAGATTTCAAGGGACGCCATTTTTAATCGCGTACCTTGAATTCCTATTCTGTGTACGGCGGAGATCGTATAGTGGGTGGGGGGTTTTACTGTTAGGGGGGGTTGTGTATTTTCTTGAAAAAGAGCTGATTATCTTGGGGCAGTGCCCTGCAAAAAGCCCTTTTAAGTGCTACTGGTAGTTTATTAGATTTGGGGGTGTTTTTATTTTGGGGTGGCTTTTTTATTTTCATAGGGATTAGGTATAATTTTTGTAAAATTTGGTAATTTTCTTTATTATTTTCTGTAATTGTAGCTTAAAGGGACAGTCTACTCCAGAATTTTGATTAGACTGTCCCTTTAATTTATACTTAGTTTATTTGTATTTTTAAAGTAGTGTTAAGTTTTTTTTTAAATTTAATAGTAACTTTAGTATTTTGTAAATTAGGTAATTTGGGTTCATTTAGGGGGGTGTTAGGTTAGGGGGGGTTAGGTTAAGGGGGGTTAGGTTAGGGGCTAGGTTTATTGCGTTGTGGGCTTTGGTGGTTTAGAGGTTAATACTTTAATAGATTTATTGCGTTGTGGGCTTTGGCAGTTTAGGGGTTAATACTTTAATAGGTTTATTGCGTTGTTGGCTTTGGTGGTTTAGGGGTTAATACTTTAATAGGTTTATTGCGTTGTGGGTTAATGGCGGATTAAGGGTTAATAGTTTTAATAGGTAGTTTGCGATGTTGGGGTTAGCGGATTTAGGGGTTAATAATTGAGTTATTACTTGCGGTGTGGGTTTTATGGCGGATATAGGGGTTAATAGTTTAATTAGGCTTATTGCGTTGTGGGGGGTTGTTGGTCTAGGGGCTAATACATTTATTATTAGTAGTGAGAGGGGGGATTGCGGATATAGGGGTTTTTACGTGTCAGGCTTATTTTTGGGAGGCGTGATAGACTTTTACGGGAGATTTGTTATTTTCTTTACTTTTCTTAGGCGTCGGCAGTTTCTAAAGTGCCGTAAATCACTGGCGATTCCAGAAATTTGTATTACGCTAATTTCTGGACATCGCTAGTTTATCCGACTTACGGCACTTTATGAGCTGCCGGTGCCATATATGTAATAGCCCGATGTGCAAGGTGAAATTACGGGGCAGCGTGGGTTGCAGTGATTGTGCTGAAGCCTGCGCTGTATATGTAATCGCGCCCCTGCTGTTCAACAAAATTTGATAATAGAAGTAAATTGAAAAATTGAATGCTCTATCTGAATCATGAAAGAAAAATGTTGGGTTTTATGTCCTTTTAACCTTTTTCAAATCCATTTGCGGCACACCCTATATTTTTGGGATAGTTTGACACACATATTACAATCAGTAGGTATAGGTGCATTTTCAGCAGTTAGTTTTTTTTCTTCGACCTGTTAAAAATCCATTCATATCTGTTTCATGTAGAACTTTATGGCTGTTTGCACATTTTTTACTTATTTTTTGTTTCAGGATCCTGTGAATGATCAGTTCATGTTCATAAATCAGATTGTTTTTGTAGTTTAATAAATTGTTAAAAAGTTAAAATATTTTTGTAAAAAAATATGAAATATATACACAGATTAAATGTTATCATCTAATTGTCATTTAATTGCACTGATATTTTTTGAGGTTGTAAAATAGAGACTATAAGACAAATGAAATTATTACATTGTTCATTACGTGTCATGTATTGTTTTTGCTTTGGCTTCAAAAAGCTATGAAAACCTGTAAAAATGTTTATTTGACTTTTTTTATTTACCTAGATTTTGCTCTTTTATCATTTTCTTATTTCAATTTTTTTTTCTTATGCAGCAGCTCTTATTAATTGAGATATCGTTGCCTACAGATTGCAAACAGATTTACTGAATACACCTTTCTTTGTCTTTTGATTTATTCTCTTATTTCATATTTGTTGATATCATCATTGTTTTGTAAACTAAAGTTCTAATGTCTCTGTAATAATCTTCAAATTGTGAAAATACAAATATACTGTATATATATATATATATATATATATATATATATATATATATATAGTCCATACATGTAGTGTGACAGCACCCCAGCAAACTAAGATTGTGTCCAGCACTAGACCCACATATGATTTACCTAATGTGTGCCGGTCACAATCAATGGAGGATCCGCAAACCTCAAAATAATGCAGTCCATACATGTAGTGTGACAGCACCACAGCAATCTTTAATGGTGAAAATTATTTTATTCAGATACAGTACCAAAAAAAGCAACGTTTTGGACCTACATAGTCCTTAATCATGCATAGTTAAAACAACTGAACACGAACACTTAAAAGGCTACCTGAACCAATCAAATCTCATCTCAAGTCTCAATTCAGATTAACCCCTTCCTATCCAGATTAAGTATATTTTTAGTAATAGTGACATCTAGTGGTACCAGGAGCAACTGACATTTTAATTTTAAACAATTTTCCAATTTACTTTTATCACCAATTTTGCTTTGTTCTCTTGGTATTCTTAGTTGAAAGCTTAACTTAGGAGGCTCATATGCTGATTTCTTAGACCTTGAAGGCCACCTCTTTTCAGAATGCATTTTAATAATTTTTCACCACTAGACGGTGTTAGTTCATGTATTTCATATAGATAACACTGTGCTTGTGCAAGTGAAGTTATCTGGGAGCAGGCACTGATTGGTTAAACTGCAAGTCTGTCAAAAGAACTGAAATAAAGGGGCAGTTTGCAGAGGCTTAGATACAAGATAATCACAGAGGTTAAAAGTATATTAATATAACGCAGATTCAATAGAACAAAATTCACAGAGTGTAGAAATTCCAGTCCAAACCAAGACACACAGATATCCTCAGAGGAGGAGGGTTGGACAGGCCAGGAAGTACATTTAGTACCCACAGTGAATGATGGTATCAAAAATGTTATAAATCTTTCTAAGCAAGTCCTCTCACTGGGCCTGAATTTTGTACCTTCTGTACATTTTGATCTGTTTGATACTATTATTGACTTAAACAGATTTGTAAGGACTTTAGTCCTTAAAAAACATTTTTCAGGTTCCAGTGATTTGGACATTGAACCACCAGCTGTTTCTGTGAGTAAAGATCACTTGACTATCACAGATTTTAGCGACAAATGCGCTGAACTTGATTTACTGTCTTTGGCTAGGGACAATGTTCAGGAAAAGGATATGGATGAAGTCACCAGGGTTGACACTGGCATGCTGAAACCTAAATCTGATTTTTACCCTGTAAGCACTAGGTCTAGTGCCATTGATATTTTTCAAAAAACGGTAGAACTCAAACTTAAAGATTTACATGCCACTGTCAACTTTGACTCTCACAAAGGTGATAATCTGAGTAGATGTGAGTACCAAGCCTTACAGTCCCTTCAGAAAATGGATGATATAGTGATCCGTGGATCAGACAAGGGAGGGAAAGTTGTTGTTTTGAATAAAAAGGATTATTTATTTGAAGCCTATAGACAACTTTCAGACACAGAGGTCTATATAAAATTACCTTATAATCCTACTTTCCAATATCAGAGAGATCTGAATGAGATTATTGACTGGGCCGTCTATACAGGTGTTATAACACAAAAAAATGCAGAATTTTTGACAGTTAAATATCCTAGAGCAGCAATTTTTCATTATCTTCCAAAGATCCATAAAGATCTCTGCAACCCGCCAGGAAGCCCTATTGTGGCTGGTATTGGCTCCCTGAATGAACCCCTGTCGGAAATGATTGATGCATACCTCCAGCCTTTAGTCCTAAATCTATTGAGCTATGTAAAGGACACCACTGATGTGATTAAACAGATAGAGGTTCTAGAGTGGAAAAAAGGTTACTCTTTTTTTATCTGTGGAGGTTGCTTCACTCTACACTTGCATTCCCCACAACATGGGCATTAAGGCTGTAGAATATTTTTTGGACAACTACTCAGGTTACACCATTGAATTAAAAGAATTCATTTTAAAATCAATTCATTTTCTTCTAACTCACAACTTTTTTCTTTTTGAGGGGAATTACTATCTCCAGAGACGCGGAACAGCCATGGGGGCCAAATTTGCGCCCTCATATGCCAACCTTTATTTGGGTTGGTGGGAGCTGTTCCGCGTCTTTGGAGATACTAACCCTTTCAAGGAGCACATTGCCTATTTTGGTCGCTATATTGACGACTTGCTTTTTGTTTGGAGAGGTCCCAAGGATTTGGTTCCCCTCTTTATAGCACATTTACAGGACAATGATTTGAACTTAAATTTTACATTTGAGAGCAGTGAGGAGAGGATTTTCTACCTGGATATTGAGCTTTATCCTAATCTTGAGAAACAAAAGATTGATGTACAGTTATATCGTAAAGAAATTGCTGGCAATACTATATTAAATGCAAACTCTTGCCATCCTAGACATACCATCTCTGCCATACCCAGAGGACAATATATGAGGGCCAAGCGGAATTGTTCCGAGCATGAGAAATATGAGGTACATGCTAAGGAATTGACAGACCATTTTTTAGAGAGAGGCTACGATGAAAAGCTGCTTTTGGATGCTAAATCCAAAGTAGATGATTTGGATAGAGATTCTCCCTTTATACATAAAACTAAATTGGATAAAACTGAGAACAAGCCCAAATTTATAACTACTTATAGTCAGGAATATCACAAAATTTGGAATATTGTGAGGAGTTCTCTACCTATTTCGGAAGTTGATGAGACACTTAGAGATCTAGTACATGAGGGGTGTCATTTTATTACACGCAAAAATAAGACCATGGGTAACATGGTTTTACCTTCTATGCTGCCTTTAAATAAGAAGAAAAATTGTCTGTCTTTGAAGCCTGGTTTCTTTAAATGTAGCAGCATTAGGTGTAAATCATGTTCATTTGCCACTTTTGGTCTTGACTTCACATCTCAGTCCACGGGTAAAACATACTAAATTAGACAACACTCTACATGCAATACGTCATTTGTCATATATCTTTTGACCTGCAGGGGGTGTGGCAAGCAGTATGTTGGGCTCACTACACGCCCCATGAAAGATCGTTTTTTACAACATCTCAGGTCAATTGAAGATCCTGAGTCCACTACGCCTGTGTCTCTGCATTTTAAAAGAGAAAACAATTCGGATGTTTCCCTCTTGACCTTTCAGTGTATCCAAGTTGTCCCTAGACACCCCAGAGGGGGCAATAGAGAAGATATTCTCAAAAAAAGGGAAGTCTTTTGGATATTCCAGTTGGATACCAGAGTACCAAGAGGGTTAAACTCAGAATGGGATGTTAATCTATTTATTAAATAAATGAATATCTTTTAAATGTTTAGTTTAGGACATCCCATATGATATTATTGTGTTACAAATTTAATCTTGTTTATGCTCCATTTTTTCTGTTTTGACACCCCATATCAATTAAATAGTTAAAATTTTCCTAAATGTATTTCTAATTAAGGATAATTAATAGGGGTGGAGTTACATGAGGTGTATATAAGGGCCCATTGAGCTGTGATTAAAACAATGGTCACTGAGGAAGTAACATATATGAAGCATACAAAACATGTTTGACCTGTCTTGACCATATACATGTGTGAAATGTGTATCTAGCCGTTATTGATGGAGCAACAATAAAGTTTCTTTCTGCTTTTACTTTGGAGAGTTCCTGGAATTATTGTCTTTGGACATTGAGGATCCTATTTGGGCAAACAGTTTGGCAGCTTACCTTTGGGTCTGGTGCAGTATTCCTGTTGTTGTCTTGTTTATTAATATAACTGTGTTGGTTAAGCAAAACTGGGAAATGGGCAATAAAGGGATTATCTATCTTTTAAAGCAATAACAATTCTGGTGTAGACTGTCCCTTTAATAAGAGAAAGATGTATAATGTGTTTTGACCATATAGAGGTAGATTTTTTCCAGTTGTAAACTTAACAAGATTTGTGTAGTTACATTAGTTGCTAAGTTCACAACTGAAATAGGATGTAGCCAAATATTTAACCCATTGCAAGAAAATGCTTTGGAGAAATGAGTAAGACTAAGGTATAGCATAGGAATTCTTGTATTACTGCTGTGCTGCGTGTACCTCTCACGCTGTGCCGTCTGACTCCTTACATACACAAATGCACTATAAGCACATTTTCTATGTATGGGGAAGGGAATGTATAATAATTTAGTAGACTGTCATTTTGGAAGACATTGGGAATATATTTTGCAAACACAGCATACTATACATTTGGCCTCATTTTGCAATTTTTACATTGTTCTACATAAAATTCAGTACCTTGCATTGAGAAAGCAGTTTTATTCCTATCTATCAGAAAACAATTTTCAAGGATATTTTTGTATTTTTATTCGATTTATCTAATATAATATCCTCTTAAAACCAGTTTTGACCTTTTTCTACGATTTTTGGCTATGCTTGTTTTTTTTGTTTTTTTTTTATAATCTTTATTGAGCTTTTAAGAAATATCAACAAATATTACATGTCCTTACACATATACAACAGGCGTACAAGATGGATGCAGGTCAAAGTAGTAAATAACATACAGCTAGATTACGAGTTTTGCGTTATGAGTGAAAAAGCAGCGTTATGCTTCATAACGCTGCTTTTTCCCTAACGCTGCTATTACAAGTCTTGTAGGTATAGGTGTGCCGCACACCTTTTTGGCCGTCACGCAACGTCAGTACCGCACTTTTTAAAAAGTCCTTTTTCAATGGGACTCCCATAGCGCCGGTATTACGAGTTTGCCTGCGAGGCCAAAAAGTGAGCCCTCATTCTATTGGCTGTTCCAATCAGCCAATAGAATGTGAGCTCAATCCTATTGGCTGATTGCAACAGTCAATAGAATGAAATCTCAATCCTATTGGCTGAGTGTTAGGTTTGTTAAGGGTTTTTTGGGTTTGTTTTTTTTTAGCTTAGGGTTTGGGCAATTCGTAAAAAAGCTAAATGCCCTTTTAAGGGCAATGCCCATCCAAATGCCATTTTCAGGGTAATGGTTAACTTAGGTTTATTTAGATAGGTTTTTATTTGGGGGTTTGTTTGGATGGGTGGTGGGTTTTACTGTTGGAGGGTGTTTGTATTTTTTTTTTTGAAGGTAAAAGCTGATTTCTTTGGGGCAATGCCCCGCAAAGGGCCCTTTTAAGGGCCATTGGCAGTTTAGTGTATGCTAGTTTTGTTTTTTTTTTGGGGGGGGGGGCTTTTTTATTTTGATAGGCCTATTAGATTGGGGGAAATTCCTTTTTATTTTTGATAATTTATTTTTTTATTTTTTGTAATTCAGTGTTTATTTTTTTGTAATTTAGAAAATTGTATTTTAATTATTTAATTTATTTTAGTTTATTGTAATGTTAGTTTTTAGTGTAAGGCAGGTTAGGTTTTATTTTTCAGGTAACTGTATTTATTTTAACTAGGTAGCTAGTAAATAGTTAATAATTATTTACTAACTAGTCTGCCTAGTTAAAATTAATACAAAACTTACCTGTGAAATAAAAATAAAACCTAAGATAGCTACAATGTAATCATTAGTTATTTTGTAGCTAGCTTAGTTTTTTTTACAGGTATGTATTTAGTTTTAAATAGGAATTATTTAGTTAATAATTGCAAGGTTTATTTAGATTTATTTTAATTATATTTAAGTTAGGGGGTGTTAGGGTTAGACTTAGGCTTAGGGTTAGGTTTAGGGGTTAATAACTTTAGTATAGTAGCGGCGACATTGGGGGCGGCAGATTAGGGGTTAATAAGTGTAATGTAGGTGGCGGGGATGTTAGGGGCAGCAGATTAGGGGTTAATAACTGTAATGTAGGTTGCGGCAATGTTAGGGGCAGCAGAATAGGAGTTAATAACTGTAATGTAGGTTGTGGCGATGTTGGGTCAGCAGATTAGGGGTTAATAACTGTATGTAGGTGGCGGTGATGTTAGGGGAAGCAGATTAGGGGTATTTAGACTTGGGGTTTATGTTAGGGTGTTAGGTTTAAACGTAACTTTTTCTTTCCCCATAGACATCAATGTGGCTGCGTTACAGAGCTTTTGTTTCCGCGATCGCAGGTGTTAGGCTTTTTTTTGCCAGCTCTCTCCATTGATTTCTATGGGGAAATCGTGCACGAGCACATCAAAGCAGCGCTTGATTTCGGTGCGGTATGGAGCTCAACACAACCATATCGCCCGCACAAACCTGCTTTTTGAAAACCTGTAATAGCAGCGCTATAGGGAGGTGAAATAATGGCGAAAATGTTGCGGTCGTTAATTTCCCTTAGCGCTCAAAACTCGTAATCTGGCTGATAGTTAATAATATAATGGGTCTGGACAATGAATAAGCTGACACAATGGGGCATATGTATCAAGCTCCGTATGGAGCTTGATGCCCCGTGTTTCTTGCGAGCCTGCAGGCTCGCCAGAAACAGCAGTTATGAAGCAGCGGTCACAAAGACCGCTGCTCCATAACCTGTCCGCCTGCTCTGAAATCACCCCCCTGCTGGCGGCCCATTGGCCATGAGTCTGCAGGGGGCGGCGTTGCACCAGCAGCTCTTGTGAGCTGCTGGTGCAATGCTGAATATGGCGAGCGTATTGCTCGCCGTATTCAGCGATGTCTGTCCGACAGACATTGATAACTAGAGGCCCAGAACTGCTAGTCAGTAATCTGTTTCCTGGGAATATATGCATAGCTAGTGAACTCTGTTCATCAGCTTCTTAGAAAAAATATACATAGCAAAAGACTAGAATTAACAATATGTAACCTGTAAACCAGCAATAGAATTGGACATATTTAAATGAAAGCTCCTTTTTCTAGAACCTTCTATAGATGCTATATTCTCACATCAGATCCATAACCATGCTCACATTCTGATGCTATTACTATGCCCACAATAAAACCAATACTAGTTTCATGTCCCTGATGCCCCTTTATACCAGCCCACAATCTCATATCTCAGTCTACATGTATTTCCCAGTAACTCTAAGATGCAATACCTTAGATCATATTGATGCCCCAGAAACTTCATTGTAGCAGCTATATATTTACAAATCAACATAAGAGCAGATGAATAGACCTAACAATGAACACTTTATGCCAGCTACACATCAAACTTTAGATTAAATTCCTTTTTCCAAGGATTTAAATCTGATCTGATGTATAATGTGCAATATAGTGGGCACAAATTATTTCATGCCTGCAACATGGTCATATCAGACCTCTGGTCAGATACATGTTCCTGGCAACTTTTTACCTTCTGTCCAGTTTGATACATTTACCATCCTGCAGGCTGACAGGTTCACAAGTAGGGAACCTGTCCGCCTGCAATCTCCACGTGTGATGTTTCATTGCTTGGCGAAGTTTATTAATGTACAAGAGGATTCTTGGGCAATGCTACCACCTGCTCCGGCGAAACCACTTGCGCTAGAGCAGGTAATGTAAATCATCCCGAACAAGCAAGTTGCAGGGTGATTGATCTTGCCACGTCTAAAATGGCGGAGAGGAAAAAAGAAGCAGTTTTTTCATCTGAAATATGTAGAGCAGACTCGCTTATGCAAACCTGCTCCACATCACAGGAAAAGCTGCAAACACAGCTTGATAAATTTACTCCTTAAAGTGTGTTTAATTTTTTAACACAGCACAAGGCAGCCAGGCAGTTGTATTTTAAGAGACAGTTTGTAACAGTGAAGGTGTCGGCCACAAAGGAGAACGTGGATGCACTTGACACCCTTTGAAAGCATAAAATTAGTGAGACAGCATTGATAATATAAGAATGGTCTAAAGTGTAAATAAAATGTAACTTTTATTAATTAAAATATAAAATCAACTGGTACTATAGCATGAATGTCAAAGTGGCATGTGTAACACACGACTATTTATGTCACAGTTTAGTACTATAAATGATTTTCCATTTGTGAATAGAGAATAACACAGATCTACCAGTGTCATTTTATTGGAAGAGGTTTAGAGACAGTGTAGCTTATTAAAATATAAATAAAAACAAATATTTTTGCACAGATGGTTAAGAATGTAGTTGGCTATCAAACTAAGTTTATGGCATCCTTTTCATCTATATTTTTAGAAACAGACGTATAAACACAATGAGGTTTTCATTCTCCATATGGGTTTTCCCAGTAGGTCTATTTTCTGATGAATATTTAAATTTTGGAGTCACTGCACATATGCAACACTGCTTACTGATAACCAGTTGCTGATTAGCAGATTATTATTATTGTTATCATGTAATTTATGAGTAAAACTGAAATTTTAAACATGTACGCAACTAACGGGTGTGTGTGCACAGATATTGTTGTGCACACACGCCTACACACTACCAATTTGTACACCCCTGGTGCCCTCCCAGTGCTCATACACCCCCAAGACACTCTTGCATACTTATGCACATACCCCCAGGCACCCTTAAACATATGCAAGTGTTCTTCCCACCCTTAAAAAAAAAACCTATGGACTCTCCTACTCTTACACACCAACATCACACACACTACTGCTTCTTACCCCTGCCTTACAGTTCTCCACTCCCTTACCCTTATGCATAACCCTCCGGCTCCGCCTTACCCATACACACTAGGCACTATCTCACTTGAACAATCACTTGCCATATCCTTCTGATCAAGAGTACATGTTGTTAAGTTCTCAAGTAGAGAACCGGACTGCTGGCCCGCCCTTTTGGAGGTTGAACATGTCACTGGCCCTGGCGATATGGGGGGCCAGCACTTTGGGGGGGCCCTGACAGAAAGAGGACTGTACTGGTGGTCCAACAAAGTGAGCAAAGCAACTGAGGGCAGTGATGGCAGAGAATTATTACTGGTCACTAAGTCCTGGCCCCTTACTCTAACCCCCACCTTCTCCTCTTCAATGAGCAGGCTTTTTATACTACATGGAACACATCCACTGCATCCTTCTCCTCACAACCTGTGGCAGCGCCTCTGCCTATCTGCCGGCTACTAGAAAGGAAGGAAAAGAGAAGCAGCCTACAGTGTCGATTGAGTTTGATCATTTAATAACTCTCTGTAGCATGTGGTCTTCTATCAGAATATACATTTATTTTTATATTTTTTTAAATTGAGGTACTTAGGTCAGGCATACAAACAGTATATCAATACAAAGTAGATTGCCACACAGCACAAAAGGTAATATATATATTCCAACTTAGTATGATAACAATAAAATGTTATACCCTTTGCGCAGCTCAGGAAAGGAATAGTTGACAAATAAAGATGGCAGCATTAATACAAAGTGCCTGTTCATGGGAAACCTTCCATAATTAACCTATAATTAACCGCTCTTGGACCTTAAATATGTGAACACAAATAAATGTAGGAGAGGTTATAATGGAATGAGACCATTCTTGGGTCTCATTATGGTAGACTCAGATTTTATAAAGGATATAAGATATCACAAGTATCTAGAATGAGAATAGTTATGGTTCAAACAAATATGGATAACTTAAATCTAGAATAGCTACATTTTAAACAAATATATGTAGCTAATAAAGAGGGGAGGGGGAAATTACTATGTTACAATTAGGTAGTAGAAACTGACAAATAATCATTGCTGTCCACTTTCTATAAAGATTAATGTAGGTTTAGGGGTCTTGCCCCTCTCTCTTAAAAGCTGGGTTCGCCCTAGCACTAATCTTGTATATTCATAGTAAAGAAGTAATCTGGCAGTCCAGAAATATGAAAATAAACGCAGGGCTAATGAGGCAAACTGCAAAAGGTGGGGATATTTTGAGAATTCAACCAGGTTTGAAGTCAAAGTTTCTGCTGTATGATAAATTGATCTGTTATATCAAAAGAGGTCTCTGAAAAATAGAGCAATCTGAGACTGGGTTTGAGAGGGTAATAACGCAGCATATGTAATTACTACATAGCACTAGGGCAACAAACTGTTGTAGGTCAGCTAATCTATGTATCCATCCTTTTCTGTAGTCTCACTATATGGCTAGTTTGAGAACTAAGTAACCCATGCTGGCAAACATTTCACCAACCTATATCAGCTTCTAAATTTACTATGTCCCACTATTTTGCCCACAAGCAGTGAGGCGATAGCTCAGCCTAACAATGGGGGGGGGGGGGGAGCTATGCTAAATGCTGGAATAAGAGATTAAGTAAGAAACCTTAGGTCTCATGTTCCTATTCATATCACTTATAAGCTGCCAACAATAGACAACAAGGCAAAGGCATATATGTCAAACAAGGAGATAAAAACATATCAGACAAACAAGAACAAAAATGAAAAATAGCTATATATATGCACAAGGGTAAAGTATGTAGGTAAATTATCTACAGCCCTTATTTAGAGATTGTGTCACCTACAATCTGAGGGATTTTAAATAAAGTGAAAACTATAATGTAAGCAGCCTTTGGTTATTGAAGGGCTTCTCGGCCTGTGAAAGTAGGACCTTTAACAAATGTACTGGTATTGATGACTAATAGCGCAGTGAGAATATGTGGAACCAGGAGAAGTTTATAACGAAGTAAAATAAAGCAAAACAATAACAACAACAAAAAAAAGGTAATCTCAGTCTTGCCCAGTTATGGTAAGGCAGCTATCAGGTGGTATAGTATTAGCTAAGGTTCAATTAGGAGAGCATAACATAGACAAACATAACTCACCTAGATCTCTGTAAGGATTCAATAACTAAGAACTTGTTGCTATGGGGAGAATGAACTCATTTACCCCATTAATAATCACTAGGCTAATATGCTAATAATACTGAGTACCTTGTGCTAAAAGTGGATATTGACAAATTTAGGGTATGAACTTATTGTAGACAAGTGTAGCTCACAGTAACAGGTAGAATACTAAAAGAAACAACATGAAGTAACATAAACTGTAGTGGGCATTATTATGAGGCTGGGTACCAACCAGACTAGACCACCGATCGCCATGTTGGTAGCCCACTGAATCGGCCGGTGTCTGCGAGAAGTGTAGGAAAGATTGAGGTTGACTGTCTCGGCCGCTTTATGCTGCATCTGGTCCCTCAAGGTGTCAAGCTGTCCCTGGGCCGCAATACCATAGACGGTTTGCTCAGTTTCTTATCTTTAGCCGGATTATCATGTAAATTAGCTGCGGTATGGGAGTTTAGTGAGGATATCACAGTGCTCGGCGGGGTATCCGGAGGTGCTATAAGGGATTGGTCCTCATCTTCTAGCATATCAGGCTGAGGTTGAATGCTGAACCCACTGGTGATTAGATAGGCCAGTCTCTGGTAATGCTTCTCCAATAAAGAGCATACAGCAGCTTCAAATGATTGTATAATAAATGCCATAGTTTAAAGGTAGTTTAGGAAGACAGCATAGGAAGCTGTTATACGCGGATCACTGGGCAAGTTAGATAATGGTCCAGCCTTGTTCTAGGCTGCCACTGCGTACCTCACCGTTCCAGTACTACAGGGTTGAAGTTGGCTCCACTATTTAGGTTGAATTATTCAGTAAGATCTGTAGTTTAAATATATAGCACTCTCGACCCTGGATGGTGCCGCAGTCAGGCGATATGCAGTAGATATATTAGTCTAAATCTTCAGCCTCTGAAGAAAGCCGCCATCATAGCCGCCCGGAAGCATCCCCTTTTATTTTGTCATTTACCATAAAACTTGCTTTAACGTGCCTAAAGTGCTTATTCTGCCTTGTGTTATGTAATTTTACAGCATAAACAAGGTATTTTATAGCATACAAAGGAAATTAAATAATGTCTATTAAAATGTTTAATTTCATTTTTATTTTTAATTTTATTAACTTTCCTAAAATACTTATTCTGCCTTGTATCATACAACATTACACCAATGAATATTAATTTTGATGTATTAAGGTGTGTTTTATGAACACAACAACATAAAACATGTTAAACATGTAGAAAACCTGCTACTATGAAAATTGTAATTAAAACATCACAATTAATATTCCTGGCAATTCTGTTTTGTGTACTATGTACCTATAAGTACAGCATTTAAGTTCCATACATCATTAGTAATTTGTTTTTTTGTTTTTACAGAAAATGCAAGCTAAATAAATATGAATTTGTAGTAGAATATGGGTTTATTTTCATTTATAACGAATAATAATGTCACTTTAAATAAATATATAAGCTTATCATGAAATTCTACTGCTAAAGGCAGAGGGAAGAAAACCTGCTAATATGAAAATTGTGATTAAATCATCAAAATCAATATTCCTTAGTCCATTATGGTATGACACAAGGCAGAATAAGCACTTTAGGCATGTTAAAGCATGTTGTAGGGTAAATGACAATATAAATATGGATATTCTAAAAGAAGACAACATTCTACAGACGGTTTCCTTGCTGCTATGAAAACTATAATTAAATCATCAAAATCAATATTCCTCTGTATAGTGTTGTATGATGCAAATGACAATAACCACTTTTTCCTTGTTAAGCCATGTTGTATGTTACATGATAAATATTAAACAGTTTGCCTAAGATGCTGATGTGCCGGGGTAGTCAGCCGATTTTACACATTTATTTGAAACCAAAGCAGTAGTTAGTTCCCAGGCAAACTGCTGAACTGACTTCTGTGACATCACATGTCCTTTAGCAAAATGGCAACTAACCTCTATATTTACAGTGTTTTGACACACACATACTGGAAGTATATTTCCCCCCAAAAAAATTGTACTTACAAAAAATATATATATATTTGTAATTAAAGATTTGTATTCTAAAAAAAACATATCCCCCCCCCCAAAAAAAACTAATTGTATTTGTAAATTTAGATTTGTATTTGTCACAAGTTATGTACAATTATAAAGAGTCAGACACCTGCCTTTTTGACAGCTATCTTATTCCGTACACAAGCATTTGCTTGTGCAATAATAACTGTGGTTAGAAGATGCTGCCCACTCGCTGAGATGCCTGACAGACAGAGAAAACCTTGTCTGTCCGGCATTTAATAAAGAGGTTCCATAGAGCCAAAAAAACAACATATGAAATATATACTGTGTTTAGCAAAGGAGCAGATATAAGAAAATACATAATTATGTATCAATCTATCTGATAAGTTTTGAACAAGAACTTTTCTACTGCATTAATTTAATGACTTGGACCTGCAAAGCATGACGGTACTTCTGACAATACGCCGTATGAAATGAGGACAGTATAGCGGGTGCAGAAGCAGGTGGCTTGTAACTCAGAACATTGGAGTATTTTGAAATAGTATTTTTGTGTAAAACATGTGAAGTAAAACCTTAAATTAAAACCAATTCAAATTAAATTCTACTAATTGCGAATGGGTGAAAAACAATTCCTGCTAATGTTCATTGACTTAATAGTGTGGAGTCCCCCAGGCGCCTAACTACGGAGGCAGAGGTGAAAAAAGATAAGATGATCAGGCCCAGGTGGAGAGTGCAAAGTATAAAATTTAAAATTTATTATAAACAATCAATATCCTATGTACACATATTACAAATTCATGGATCCATGAGAAGTTATAAACAATGTAAATGATTAAAACAATGTAAACCAATGTAAAGCAATGTAAAACAATGTATACCAATGTAAAAATATAAAATCAATGGGAAAATCGGATAACAATGATATCAAAAATCGTGATGGCAGTATAGGTGGCGACCTATAGTGGGGTATACAATAAATATAAGATTATAGTGATAAAAAGGTGGTAAAAAATCTTCTTTAATAGGTGAGTCTTCTTAGTTGTGAAAAAGTCTTAAAAATAAAGTTCATCGGTAATGTATTTAGTTGAAAAAATTCCCAAATAGTATCAAGTGAAAAAGTTGAGGTAGTGTTAAGTCAACTTTGTCACTTGTTACAATTTGGGAATTTTTTCAACTAAATACATTACCGATGAACTTTATTTTTAAGGCTTTTTCACAACTAAGAAGACTCACCTATTAAAGAAGATTTTTTACCACCTTTTTATCACTATAATCTTATATTTATTGTATACCCCACTATAGGTCGCCACCTATACTGCCATCACGATTTTTTATATAATTGTTATCCAATTTGCCCATTGATTTTATATTTTTACATTGGTATACATTGTTTTACATTGTTTTACATTGGTTTACATTGTTTTAATCATTTACATTGTCTATAACTTATCATGGATCCATGAATTTGTAATAATATGTGTACATAGGATATTGATTGTTTATAATAAATTTTAAATTTTATACTTTGCACTCTCCACCTGGGCCTCATCATCTTATCTTTTTTCCCCTCTGCCTCCGTAGTTAGGCACCTGGGGGACTCCACACTATTAAATTATATATCACCCCGGTGGTAACTAGGTACCTCCACCCTCAGGCTAATAGGGGCTTGGTTGGCGCAGGGCCAGAACACCTTCTTTCTAATGTTCATTGACTTGCAGGTAGTACCTGCTAGGGCCATTAAACAAATCTTAGGTAAAAAAAAAATATGCTTGTCACACACTAGAGAGTACAAAAATAAAAGAAAATTCTGCAACCTAGCGGCTAAATTACGAGTTGTGCGTTAGGCTGAAAAAGCAGCGTTAACATGTCCTAATGCTGCTTTTTCCCTACCGCTACTATTACGAGTCTTGCAGGTTTAGGGGCACCGCACACTTCTTTGGCCTTACCGCAAAACGACTTACGTAAACTTTGTAAAGTCTTTTTTCTATGGTACTTCCATAGCGCTGATATTACGAGTCTGTCCTGGGAGGCCAAAAAGTGAGCGGTACACCCTCTACCTCCAAGATCCCTAACGCATTTAAAAGTCAGTAGTTAAGAGTTTTATGGTACAACGCCGTAGCATAAAACTCATAACTAAAGTGCTAAAAAGTACACTAACACCCATAAACTACCTATTAACCCCAAAACCGAGGCCCTCCTGCATCGCAAACACTAAAATAAAAAATGTAACCCCTAATCTGCCGCTCCGGACATCGCCACAACTATAATAAGCATATTAACCCCTAAACTGCCGCACTCCCGCCTCGCAAATACTAGTTAAATATTATTAACCCCTAATCTGCTGTCCCTAACATCGCCGCCACCTACCTACATTTATTAACCTCTAATCTGCCGCCCCCAACGTCGCCGCCACTATACTAAATGTATTAACCCCTAAACCTAAGTCTAACCCTAACACTCCCTAACTGAAATATAATTACAATAAATCTTAATAAAAATTAATATTATTACCTAAATAATTCCTATTTAAAATTAAATACTTGCCTGTAAAAAAACAAACAAGCTAGCTACAATATAACTAATAGTTACATTGTAGCTAGCTTATGGTTTATTTTTATTTTACAGGCAAGTTTGTATTTATTTTAACTAGGTAGAATAGTTATTAAATAGTTATTAACTATTTAATAACTACCTAGCTAAGATAAACACAAAAGTACCTGTAAAATAAAACCTAACCTAAGTTACAATAACACCTAACCTAACCCTACAATTAAATAAATTAACTAAATTAAAAACAAATAAATTAAATTAGCTAAAGTACAAAAAAACACAGTAAATTACAGAAAATAATAAACAAATTACAAGATATTTAAACTAATTACACCTAATCTAATAGCCCTATCAAAATAAAAAAAGCCCTCCCAAAATAAAAAAACCCTAGCCTAAACTAAACTATCAATAGCCCTTAAAAGGGCCTTTTGCAGGGCATTGCCCCAAAGAAATCAGCTCTTTTACCTGTAAAAAAAAATACAAACAACCCCCCCAACAGTAAAACCCACCACATTTGGATGGGCATTGCCCTTAAAAGGGCAGTTAGCTCTTTTGCGGCCCAAACCCTAATCTAAAAAATAAAACCCACCCAATACACCCTTAAAAAAACCTAACACTGAAAAACCTAACCCCCTGAAGATCAACTTACTGTTCTGAAGACCGGACATCTATCCTCAAGGAAGTGGCAAAAGTCTTCATCCAACCGAGCCGAAGTCCTCAACGAAGCCGGAAGAAGTCTTCTTACTGAATGACGGTTCCTTTAAGTGACGTCATCCAAGATGGCGTCCCTTAGATTCCGATTGGCTGATAGAATTCTATCAGCCAATCGGAATTAAGGTAGACAAAATTCTATTGGCTGATGCAATCAGCCAATAGGATTGAAGTTCAATCCTATTGGCTGATCCAATCAGCCAATAGGATTGAGCTTGCATTCTATTGGCTGTTCCAATCAGCCAATAGAATGCGAGCTCAATCCTATTGGCTGATTGGATCAGCCAATAGAATTGAACTTCAATCCTATTGACTGATTGCATCAGCCTTAATTCCGATTGGCTGATAGAATTCTATCAGCCAATCAGAATCTAAGGGACGCCATCTTGGATGAATTCACTTAAAGGAACCGTCATTCAGTAAGAAGACTTCATTTGAAGAGGATGCTCCGCATCGGATGTCTTGAAGATTACCCGATTAACGCAAAACTCGTTTGTCAAGAAGTTTCTTTTTGACCTCTCTAAGCTGAGTGGAAAATCACTTTTTATACAAACGCAAGAGTTGTTTAATGTACCTTTAAATGCTACCCTTTTTTTTATCAATAATAGAAACTTTGTGAGTTCAGTGCCCCTTTAACCCTTAGAAGCCATTAGGATGTCCCATGCTGTCCTAGAAGCACTGGGCTTAAAAGCCTTTACAATGGCATGGATCATCCTAACTTTATTGGTGTCCAGCTCCCTCCTGCTTTTAGAAAACGCATTGTAGGCAGCCCCCCATGATTCGATCCTGGCATAGAAGTCACGTGATTGCATCAACGATTGTGTGATTTCCTTTTTTATTTCAAATGTATACATCGGAACTTCATTCTGATCTTCAACACTTGCCCCCGTCCTGAAGGAGTTAAATAACTATTATTTTTTGTTTTATTTAAAGGTGAATATTTTGTTACAAGTAAATGAAGGATAAAATAAATAATATTGTGATTTTTATTGTAGACTATTTCCTCTAAGGGATGTAGAAACTGAAAACTTCTTTCATGCGTATAATAGAAAAACAGTTGGACACATTAAAATGTGTTCATGCCTTAAAGATGTTAAGAAAATCTTATGTATATTAGTAAATGTATGATTGTTTACAATAGATATTGCAGTGCATGTGCTCTTAGACTAGCTGTAGTTTGGACAGCATTTTGGGGTATGCTTTTAGATCCAATAAAAATAGCTTTCACTGACCCTTTAAGATTGAATGTTATGATTATTGTGTTCATGATCCACAGTTTGTTGTCCATTCATAACATTCACCACACACTTTTACAGAGTGCAGCACTATTTAATTCAGATAAGTTTATGGCAGATTCATATTTTCTTGGACTCATACTCAACAAAAAATATATGTCTTTATTTCTCTTGTTAAGTGTATCCAGTCCACGGATCATCCATTACTTGTGGGATATTCTCCTTCCCAACAGGAAGTTGCAAGAGGATCACCCACAGCAGAGCTGCTATATAGCTCCTACCCTCACTGCCATATCCAGTCATTCTCTGCAACTCTCAACTAAGATGGAGGTCGTAAGAGGACTGTGGTGTTTTATACTTAGTTTATTTCTTCAATCAAAAGTTTGTTATTTTTAAATGGTACCGGAGTGTACTGTTTATCTCAGGCAGTATTTAGAAGAAGAATCTGCCTGCGTTTTCTATGATCTTAGCAGAAGTAACTAAGATCCTTTGCTGTTCTCACATATTCTGAGGAGTGAGGTAACTTCAGAGGGGGAATAGCGTGCAGGTTTTCCTGTAATAAGGTATGTGCAGTTAAAATATTTTTCTAGGGATGGAATTTGCTAGAAAATTCTGCTGATACCGAAGTAATGTAAGTAAAGCCTTAAATGCAGTGATAGCGACTGGTATCAGGCTTATTAATAGAGATACATACTCTTATAAAAGTGTATTTTAAAACGTTTGCTGGCATGTTTAATCGTTTTTTTACATATGTTTGGTGATAAAACTTATTGGGGCCTAGTTTTTTCCACATGGCTGGCTTGAATTTTGCCTAGAAACAGTTCCCTGAGCCTTCCCACTGTTGTAATATGAGTGGGAGGGGCCTATTTTAGCGTTTTTTTTGCACAGCAAAAATTACAGACACAGACATCCAGCTTCTTCCTGCATGATCCAGGACTTCTCTGAAGGGCTCAAAAGGCTTCAAAAGTCGTATTGAGGGAGGTAAAAAGCCACAGTAGAGCTGTGGCAGTTGTTGTGACTGTTTAAAAAACGTTTTTGTCATTTGTTATTTCGTTTTTGGTATTAAGGGGTTAATCATCCATTTGCAAGTGGGTGCAATGCTCTGCTAACTTATTACATACACTGTAAAAATTTTGTTAGTGTAACTGCATTTTTTCACTGTTATTTAAAAATTTGGGAAAATTTGTGTTTCTTAAAGGCGCAGTAACGTTTTTTATATTGCTTGTAAACTTGTTTTAAAGTGTTTTCCAAGCTTGCTAGTCTCATTGCTAGTCTGTTTAAACATGTCTGACACAGAGGAACCTACTTGTTCATTATGTTTGAAAGCCATGGTGGAGCCCCATAGCAGAATGTGTACTAAATGTATTGATTTCACCTTAAACAGTAAAGATCAGTCTTTATCTATAAAAGAATTATCACCAGAGGGTTCTGTCAAGGGGGAAGTTATGCCGACTAACTCTCCCACGTGTCAGACCCTTCGCCTCCCGCTCAGGGGACGCACGCCTAATATGGCGCCAATTACATCAGGGACGCCCATAGCGATTACCTTGCAGGACATGGCTGCAATCATGAATAATACCCTGTCAGAGGTATTATCTAGATTGCCTGAATTAAGAGGCAAGCGCGATAGCTCTGGGGTTAGGAGAGATACAGAGCGCGCAAATGCTGTTAGAGCCATGTCTGATACTGTGTCACAGTATGCAGAACATGAGGACGGAGAGCTTCAGTCTGTGGGTGACATCTCTGACTCGGGGAAACCTGATTCAGAGATTTCTAATTTTAAATTTAAGCTTGAGAACCTCCGTGTATTGCTTGGGGAGGTATTAGCTGCTCTGAATGACTGTAACACAGTTGCAATTCCAGAGAAATTGTGTAGGCTGGATAGATACTATGCGGTGCCGGTGTGTACTGACGTTTTTCCTATACCTAAAAGGCTTACAGAAATTATTAGCAAGGAGTGGGATAGATCCGGTGTGCCATTTTCCCCACCTCCTATATTTAGAAAAATGTTTCCAATAGACGCCACTACACGGGACTTATGGCAGACGGTCCCTAAGGTGGAGGGAGCAGTTTCTACTTTAGCAAAGCGTACCACTATCCCGGTTGAGGACAGTTGTGCTTTTTCAGATCCAATGGATAAAAAATTGGAGGGTTACCTCAAGAAAATGTTTATTCAACAAGGTTTTATTTTACAGCCCCTTGCATGCATTGCGCCTGTCACTGCTGCGGCGGCATTCTGGTTTGAGGCCCTGGAAGAGGCCATCCAGACAGCTCCATTGAATGAAATTATTAACAAGCTTAGAATGCTTAAGCTAGCTAACTCATTTGTTTCTGATGCCATTGTTCATTTGACTAAACTAACGGCTAAGAATTCCGGATTCGCCATCCAGGCGCGTAGGGCGCTATGGCTTAAATCCTGGTCAGCTGACGTGACTTCAAAGTCTAAATTACTCAACATTCCTTTCAAGGGGCAGACCTTATTCGGGCCTGGCTTGAAGGAAATTATTGCTGACATTACTGGAGGCAAGGGTCATACCCTTCCTCAGGACAGGGCCAAATCAAAGGCCAAACAGTCTAATTTTCGTGCCTTTCGAAATTTCAAGGCAGGAGCAGCATCAACTTCCTCCGCTTCAAAACAAGAGGGAACTGTTGCTCATTCCAGACAGGCCTGGAAACCTAACCAGTCCTGGAACAAGGGCAAGCAGGCCAGAAAGCCTGCTGCTGCCACCAAGACAGCATGAAGGAACGGCCCCCTATCCGGAAACGGATCTAGTGGGGGGGCAGACTTTCTCTCTTCGCCCAGGCGTGGGCAAGAGATGTTCAGGATCCCTGGGCGTTGGAGATCATATCTCAGGGATATCTTCTGGACTTCAAAGCTTCGCCTCCACAAGGGAGATTTCATCTTTCAAGGTTATCAGCAAACCAGATAAAGAAAGAGGCATTCCTAAGCTGTGTGCAAGACCTCCTAGTAATGGGAGTGATCCATCCAGTTCCGCGGACGGAACAAGGACAGGGATTTTAAACAAATCTGTTTGTGGTTCCCAAGAAAGAGGGAACCTTCAGACCAATCTTGGATCTAAAGATCTTAAACAAATTCCTCAGAGTTCCATCATTCAAAATGGAAACTATTCGGATCATCCTACCCATGATCCAAGAGGGTCAGTACATGACCACAGTGGACTTAAAGGATGCCTACCTTCACATACCGATTCACAAAGATCATCATCGGTTCCTAAGGTTTGCCTTTCTAGACGGGCATTACCAATTTGTAGCTCTTCCCTTCGGGTTGGCCACTGCCCCGAGAATTTTTACAAAGGTTCTGGGCTCACTTCTGGCGGTTCTAAGACCGCGAGGCATAGCGGTGGCTCTGTATCTAGACGACATCCTGATACAGGCGTCAAGCTTTCAAATTGCCAAGTCTCATACAGAGATAGTTCTGGCATTTCTGAGGTCGCATGGGTGGAAAGTGAACGTGGAAAAGAGTTCTCTATCACCACTCACAAGAGTCTCTTTCCTAGGGACTCTTATAGATTCTGTAGAGATGAAAATTTACCTGACGGAGTCCAGGTTATCAAAACTTCTAAATGCTTGCCGTGTCCTTCATTCCATTCCACGCCCGTCAGTGGCTCAGTGCATGGAAGTAATCAGCTTAATGGTAGCGGCAATGGACATAGTGCCATTTGCGCGCCTGCATCTCAGACCGCTGCAATTATGCATGCTAAGTCAGTGGAATGGGGATTACTCAGATTTGTCCCCTCTACTAAATCTGGATCAAGAGACCAGAGATTCTCTTCTCTGGTGGCTTTCTCGGGTCCATCTGTCCAAGGGTATGACCTTTCGCAGGCCAGATTGGACGATTGTAACAACAGATGCCAGCCTTCTAGGTTGGGGCGCAGTCTGGAACTCCCTGAAGGCTCAAGGATCGTGGACTCAGGAGGAGAAACTCCTCCCAATAAATATTCTGGAGTTAAGAGCAATATTCAAGGCTCTTCTAGCTTGGCCTCAGTTAGCAACACTGAGGTTCATCAGATTTCAGTCGGACAACATCACGACTGTGGCTTACATCAACCATCAAGGGGGAACCAGGAGTTCCCTAGCGATGTTAGAAGTCTCAAAGATAATTCACTGGGCAGAGTCTCACTCTTGCCACCTGTCAGCGATCCACGTCCCAGGCGTAGAGAACTGGGAGGCGGATTTTCTAAGTCGTCAGACTTTTCATCCGGGGGAGTGGGAACTCCATCCGGAGGTGTTTGCTCAACTGGTCCATCGTTGGGGCAAACCAGAACTGGATCTCATGGCGTCTCGCCAGAACGCCAAGCTTCCTTGTTACGGATCCAGGTCCAGGGACCCGGGAGCAACGCTGATAGATGCTCTAGCAGCTCCTTGGTTCTTCAACCTGGCCTATGTGTTTTCCACCGTTTCCTCTGCTCCCTCGACTGATTGCCAAAATCAAACAGGAGAGAGCATCGGTGATTCTGATAGCGCCTGCGTGGCCACGCAGGACCTGGTATGCAGACCTAGTGGACATGTCATCTCTTCCACCATGGACTCTGCCTCTGAGGCAGGACCTTCTAATACAAGGTCCTTTCAATCATCCAAATCTAATTTCTCTGAGACTGACTGCATGGAGATTGAACGCTTGATTCTATCAAGGCGTGGCCTCTCCGAGTCAGTCATTGATACCTTAATACAGGCTCGGAAGCCTGTCACCAGGAAAATCTACCATAAGATATGGCGTAAATATCTTTATTGGTGTGAATCCAAGAGTTACTCATGGAGTAAGGTTAGGATTCCTAGGATAGTGTCCTTTCTCCAAGAGGGTTTGGACAAAGGCTTATCAGCTAGTTCTTTAAAAGGACAGATCTCTGCTCTGTCTATTCTTTTGCACAAGCGTCTGGCAGAAGTTCCAGACGTCCAGGCATTTTGTCAGGCTTTGGTTAGGATTAAGCCTGTGTTTAAAACTGTTGCTCCCCCGTGGAGCTTAAACTTGGTTCTTAAAGTTCTTCAGGGAGTTCCGTTTGAACCCCTTAATTCCATTGATATTAAACTTTTATCTTGGAAAGTTCTGTTTTTGATGGCTATTTCCTCGGCTCAAAGAGTCTCTGAGTTATCTGCCTTACATTGTGATTCTCCTTATCTGATTTTTCATTCAGACAAGGTAGTTCTGCGTACCAAACCTGGGTTTTTACCTAAGGTGGTTTCTAACAGGAATATCAATCAAGAGATTGTTGTTCCATCATTGTGTCCTAATCCTTCTTCAAAGAAGGAACGTCTTTTGCATAATCTGGACGTAGTCCGTGCCTTGAAGTTTTACTTACAGGCTACTAAAGATTTTCGTCAAACATCTGCCCTGTTTGTCGTTTACTCTGGACAGAGGAGAGGTCAAAAAGCTTCGGCAACCTCTCTCTCCTTTTGGCTTCGGAGCATAATACGCTTAGCCTATGAGACTGCTGGACAGCAGCCCCCTGAAAGTATTACAGCTCATTCTACTAGAGCTGTGGCTTCCACCTGGGCCTTTAAAAATGAGGCCTCTGTTGAACAGATTTGCAAGGCTGCGACTTGGTCTTCGCTTCACACCTTTTCAAAATTTTACAAATTTGACACTTTTGCTTCTTCGGAGGCTGTTTTTGGGAGAAAGGTTCTACAGGCAGTGGTTCCTTCCGTTTAAGTTCCTGCCTTGTCCCTCCCATCATCCGTGTACTTTAGCTTTGGTATTGGTATCCCACAAGTAATGGATGATCCGTGGACTGGATACACTTAACAAGAGAAAACATAATTTATGCTTACCTGATAAATTTATTTCTCTTATAGTGTATCCAGTCCACGGCCCGCCCTGTCCTTTTAAGGCAGGTCTAAATTTTAATTAAACTACAGTCACCACTGCATCCTATGGTTTCTTCTTTCTCGTCTTGTTTCGGTCGAATGACTGGATATGGCAGTGAGGGGAGGAGCTATATAGCAGCTCTGCTGTGGGTGATCCTCTTGCAACTTCCTGTTGGGAAGGAGAATATCCCACAAGTAATGGATGATCCGTGGACTGGATACACTACAAGAGAAATAAATTTATCAGGTAAGCATTAATTATGTTTTTCATGACTGAATGGCTATAAAGAACCTGAAATATACACAAAATCTAGACAATGCTTGCATTAATGAATAGTAGATTTCCAGAATGAGTATAAATTCATTAGGGCAGCTGTGATTTCCAGTTGTGTCCCTGGCCATGGCATATGGTGCATGTGTGTCTTTTTAGGAGAAATAAAGGGCAAAAACTAACAAACCTTTATAATTGTAAAGCAAGATTCTAGCAGGGTAAGTAGTTTTAGTTTGTCAACCAATCACATGATGTCTAGAATAGTCACGTGACCCCAATTTTGAAAGAAGAGACTCACTCAATCTTATAATGAGAAGTCTTAAAGGGATAGGAAAGTCAAAATTAAACTTGCATTATTCAAATAAAGCATGTAATTTTAAGGCACTTTTAAATTCACTTCTATTTTCAAATGTTCTTCGTTCTCTTAGTATCCCTTTTTGAAAAATAATATGCACATATCCTACACTAGTGGGAGCTAGCTGTTGATTGGTGTCTGCACACATTTGTCTCTTGTGATTGGCTAACCAGATGTGTTTAGCTAGCTGCTAGTGTTTCTTCAGCAAAGGATAAAAAAGAAAGAATTATATTAAAATTGTATGTTCTATCCGAATCACAAAATAACATTTTGGGATTTCCTGTCCTTTTAAATATGTCATAGTTGTTGATTTAATAGGTAATGTCTGTGTTTTTGTCCTATTTATTACTCAATCATTGATAGTCACTCACTTTCATTGCTGTGGGAGGGGAGGTGCAGAATGGGTGTGGGATATAGCTAGTGATCAGGTTCATAATGGGTGCGGGGACCAGCTGGGGCTTAGGTGCAGAATGTGTGTGGGGGCTAGTAGCCAGTACTCAGGTGCAGAGTGGGTGTGGGAGCTAGATAGTGCTCAGGTGCAGAATGGATGTGGGGGTCAGCTGCTGCCTGGGTGTGGGAGCTAGCTGATTAGCAACATGAAGTTAAGCCATTGGAGTTGTGTGTGTTTGTGTGAGAACAAGTGTGTGAGTTTGTTCCTCTGTGTTTGTGTGTGAGCAAGAGTGTGTTTGTTTCTGTATGTGTGTGTGAACAAGAGAGAGAGTTTGTGCCTGTATGTGTGTGAGCAAGAGTGTGTTTGTGTGTGTGAGCAAGAGTTTGAGTTTGTTCCTGTGATTGTGAGTGTGTGAGCAAGAGTGTGAGTTTACTCCTGTATTTGTGTGTGTATAAGCAAGAGTGTGAGTTTGTTCCTCTGTGTTTGTGTAAGCAAGAGATTAACTTTGTTTCTGTGTCTTTGTGTGTGAGCAAGAGTGTGTTTGTTTCTGTATGTGTGTGTGAACAAGAGAGAGAGTTTGTGCCTGTATGTGTGTGAGCAAGAGTGTGTTTGTGTGTGTGAGCAAGAGTTTGAGTTTGTTCCTGTGATTGTGAGTGTGTGAGCAAGAGTGTGAGTTTGCTCCTGTATTTGTGTGTGTATGAGCAAGAGTGTGAGTTTTTTCCTGTGTGTGTGTGAGCAAGAGTGTTGTTTTCTTTGTGTGTGTGTGTATGTGTGTGAGTGAGAGAGAAAGCAAGAGTGTCAGTTTGTTCCTGTGTGTGTGTATGAGCTAAAGTGTGAGTTTGTTTGTGTGTGAGCAATAGTATGTGTTTGTTCCTGTGTGTGAGCAATAGTGTTTTGTTACTGTGTGTGTGTCTGACATAGTGAGCAAGAGTGTGAGTTAGTGCTTGTGTGTTTGTGTGTGAGCAAGAGTGTGAATCCGTTTCTTTGTGTGTGTGTGTGTGTGTGTGTGTGAGCCTGTTCCTGTGTGTAAGCAAGAGTGGGAGTTTGTTCCTGTGTGTTTGTGAGTAAGCGTGGGAGTTTGTTCCTGTGTGTGTGTGTGTGTGAGTGAGTAAGCGTGGGGGTTTGTTCCAGTGTGTAAGTGTGTGTGAGCAAGAGTGTGAGTTTGTTCCTGTGTGTGAATGTGTGTGTGAGCAAGAGTGTGAGTTTGTTTCTGTTTATGTGAGCAAGAGTGGGAGTGTGTTCCCGTGTGTGTATGTGAGAAAGCATGTAAGTTTGTTCCTGTGTATGTGACTGTGTATGTATGTCTGTGTGAGCAAGAGTGTGAGTTTGTTCCTGTGTGTGTGAGAGAGAGAGTAAGAGTGTGAGTTTGTCCTTGTGTGTGTGATCAAGAGTGTGCATTTGTTTCTGTATTTGTGAGCTAGAGTGTGCGTTTGTTCCTGTGTGTGAGTAAGAGTGTGCATTTGCTCCTGTGTGTGTGTGAGCTAGAGTGTGCGTTTGTTCCTTTGAGTGTGAGCAAGAGTGTGCGTTTGTTCCTGTGTGTGTGAGCTAGAGAGTGTGTTGGTTCCTGTGTGTGTGAGCTAGAGTGTGCGTTTGTTCCTGTGTGTGTGAGCAAGAGTGTGCGTTTGTTCCTGTGTGTGTGAGCTAGAGAGTGTGTTTATTCCTGTCTGTGTAAGCAAGAGTGTGTATTTGTTCCTGTGTGTGTGAGCTAGAAAGTGTGCTTGTTCCTGTGGGTGTGAGCTAGAGAGTGTGTTTGTTCCTGTGTGTGTGAGCTAGAGAGTGTGTTTGTTCCTGTGTGTGTGAGCCAGAGAGTGAGTTTGTTCCTGTGTGTGTAAGCAAGAGTGTGCATTTTTTCCTGTGTGTGTGAGCAAGAGTGTGTGTTTGTTCCTGTGTGTGTGAGCTAGAGAGTGTGTTTGTTCCTTTGTGTGTGAGCTAGAGTGTGCATTTGTTCCTATGTGTGTGAGCAAGAGTGTGTGTTTGTTCCTGTGTGTGTGAGCTAGAGAGTGTGTCTGTTCCTGTGTGTGTTTGTTCCTGTGTGTGTGAGCTAGAGTGTGCGTTTGTTCCTGTGTGTGAGCTAGAGTGTGTAATTGTTCCTGTGTGTGTGAGCAAGAGTGTGCGTTTGTTCCTGTGTGTGTGAGCTAGAGAGTGTGTTTGTTCCTGTTTGTGTGAGCTAGAGAGTGTGTTTGTTCCTGTGTGTGTGAGCTAGAGAGTGTGTTTGTTCCTGTGTGTGTGAGCTAGATTGTGCGTTTGTTCCTGTGTGTGTGAGCTAGAGAGTGTGTTTGTTCCTGTGTGTGTAAGCTAGAGAGTGTGTTTGTTCCTGTGTGTGTGAGCTAGAGAGTGCGTTTGTTCCTGTGTGTGTGAGCTAGAGAGTGCGTTTGTTCCTGTGTGTGTGAGCTATAGAGTGTGTTTGTTCCTGTGTGTGTGAGCTAGAGTGTGCGTTTGTTCCTGTGTGTGTGAGCTAGAGAGTGTGTTTGTTCCTGTGTGTGTGAGCTAGAGAGTGTGTTTGTTCCTGTGTGTGTGAGCTAGAGTGTGCGTTTGTTCCTGTGTGTGTGAGCTAGAGAGTGCGTTTGTTCCTGTGTGTGTGAGCTAGAGAGTGTGTTTGTTCCTGTGTGTGTGAGCTAGAGAGTGTGTTTGTTCCTGTGTGTGTGAGCTAGAGAGTGCGTTTGTTCCTGTGTGTGTGAGCTAGAGAGTGCGTTTGTTCCTGTGTGTGTGAGCTAGAGAGTGCGTTTGTTCCTGTGTGTGTGAGCTAGAGTGTGCGTTTGTTCCTGTGTGTGTGAGCTAGAGTGTGCGTTTGTTCCTGTGTGTGTGAGCTAGAGAGTGCGTTTGTTCCTGTGTGTGTGAGCTAGAGAGTGTGTCTGTTCCTGTGTGTGTTTGTTCCTGTGTGTGTGAGCTAGAGTGTGCGTTTGTTCCTGTGTGTGAGCTAGAGTGTGTAATTGTTCCTGTGTGTGTGAGCAAGAGTGTGCGTTTGTTCCTGTGTGTGTGAGCTAGAGAGTGTGTTTGTTCCTGTTTGTGTGAGCTAGAGAGTGTGTTTGTTCCTGTGTGTGTGAGCTAGAGAGTGTGTTTGTTCCTGTGTGTGTGAGCTAGATTGTGCGTTTGTTCCTGTGTGTGTGAGCTAGAGAGTGTGTTTGTTCCTGTGTGTGTAAGCTAGAGAGTGTGTTTGTTCCTGTGTGTGTGAGCTAGAGAGTGCGTTTGTTCCTGTGTGTGTGAGCTAGAGAGTGCGTTTGTTCCTGTGTGTGTGAGCTATAGAGTGTGTTTGTTCCTGTGTGTGTGAGCTAGAGTGTGCGTTTGTTCCTGTGTGTGTGAGCTAGAGAGTGTGTTTGTTCCCTGTGTGTGTGAGCTAGAGAGTGTGTTTGTTCCTGTGTGTGTGAGCTAGAGTGTGCGTTTGTTCCTGTGTGTGTGAGCTAGAGAGTGCGTTTGTTCCTGTGTGTGTGAGCTAGAGAGTGTGTTTGTTCCTGTGTGTGTGAGCTAGAGAGTGTGTTTGTTCCTGTGTGTGTGAGCTAGAGAGTGCGTTTGTTCCTGTGTGTGTGAGCTAGAGAGTGCGTTTGTTCCTGTGTGTGTGAGCTAGAGAGTGTGTTTGTTCCTGTGTGTGTGAGCTAGAGTGTGCGTTTGTTCCTGTGTGTGTGAGCTAGAGTGTGCGTTTGTTCCTGTGTGTGTGAGCTAGAGAGTGCGTTTGTTCCTGTGTGTGTGAGCTAGAGAGTGTGTTTGTTCCTGTGTGTGTGAGCTAGAGAGTGCGTTTGTTCCTGTGTGTGTGAGCTAGAGAGTGCGTTTGTTCCTGTGTGTGTGAGCTAGAGAGTGTGTTTGTTCCTGTGTGTGTGAGCTAGAGTGTGCGTTTGTTCCTGTGTGTGTGAGCTAGAGAGTGTGTTTGTTCCTGTGTGTGTGAGCTAGAGAGTGTGTTTGTTCCTGTGTGTGTGAGCTAGAGTGTGCGTTTGTTCCTGTGTGTGTGAGCTAGAGAGTGTGTTTGTTCCTGTGTGTGTGAGCTAGAGAGTGTGTTTGTTCCTGTGTGTGTGAGCTATAGAGTGTGTTTGTTCCTGTGTGTGTGAGCTAGAGAGGGCGTTTGTTCCTGTGTGTGTGAGCTAGAGAGTGCGTTTGTTCCTGTGTGTGTGAGCTAGAGAGTGTGTTTGTTCCTGTGTGTGTGTGCTAGAGTGTGGGTTTGTTCCTGTGTGTGTGAGCTAGAGAGTGTGTTTGTTCCTGTCTGTCTTTCACTGTGAGCAAGTGTGTGAGTTTGTTTTTCTGTGTGATCAAGTGCGAGTGTTGTGGGTGATGTAAGAAACATATATTTTGCATTATTGGGTTGCAGGGTTTAGATTATGATTTATTTTTTAAAGGGGACATTACATTTACCTGTTTGTCTCAGGGTGCTTCTCTTTCTGTTTACTTTTTTAAAATATAATAGCAGCTGAAAACAGAGAGAGAGAAAACAAGAAGTTTGGAGAATTAGGTAAAATCCTTATGAAGTAATGAATAGTACATATATATTGAAATGATTTCTATTTAGTATAACACACTGCTTAGTGTTTCTTTGTTTTTATTACAGCATGAGTTTTTGTCGGTAAGCTGTGCGGTGTTAACGAGCCTTTTTTTCTATTCTCACCGCTCACTTAACCCCTTAATGACCGGACCATTTTTCAATTTTCTTACCCTTAATGACAATGGCTATTTTTACATTTCTGCAGTGTTTGCGTTTAGCTGTAATTTTCCTCTTACTCGTTTACTGTACCCACACATATTATATACCGTTTTTCTCGTCATTAAATGGACTTTCTAAAGATATCATTATTTTCATCATATCTTATAATTTACTAAAAAAAAAGATAAAATATGAGGAAAAAATGAAAAAAAAACACACTTTTTCTAACTTTGACCCCCAAAATCTGTTACACATCTACAATCACCAAAAAACACCCATGCTAAATAGTTTCTAAATTTTGTCCTGAGTTTAGAAATACCCAATGTTTACATGTTCTTTGCTTTTTTTGCAATTTATGGGGCAATAAATACAAGTAGTACTTTGCTATTTCCAAACCACTTTTTTTCAAAATTAGCGCTAGTTACTTTGGAACCCTGATATCTGTCAGGAATACCTGAATATCCCTTGACATGTATATATTTTTTGTTTTAGAAGACATCCCAAAGTATTGATCTAGGCCCATTTTGGTATATTTCATGCCACCATTTCACCGCCAAATGCGATAAAAAAAAAAAGTTCACTTTTTCACAAATTTTGTCACAAACTTTAGGTTTCCCACTGAAATTATTTACAAACAGCTTCTGCAATTATGGCACAAATGGTTGTAAATGCTTCTCTGGGATCCCATTTTTTAGAAATAACAGACTTATATGGCTTTGTGGTTGCTTTTTGGTAATTAGAAGGCAGCTAAATGCCGCTGCGCACCACACGTGTTTTATGCCCAGGAGTGAAGGGGTTAATTAGGGAGCTTGTAGGGTTAATTTTAGCTTTAGTGTAGTGTAGTAGACAACCCCAAGTATTGATATAGGCCCATTTTGGTATATTTTGTGCCACCATTTCACCGCCAAATGCGAGCAAATAAAAAAAAAAACTTTACATTTTTCACAATTTAGGTTTCTCACTGAAATTATTTACAAACAGCTTGTGCTATTATGGCAGAAATTGTTGTAAAAGCTTCTCTGGGATCCCCTTTGTTCAGAAATAGCAGACTTATATGGCTTTGGTGTTGCTTTTTGGTAATTAGAAGGCCGCTAAATGCTGCTGCGCACCACACGTGAATTATGCCCAGCAGTGAAGGGGTTAAATTAGGTAGGTTGTAGAGAGCTTGCAGGGTTAATTTTAGAGATCAGCCTCCCACCTGACACAAATCCACCCCCTGATCCCTCCCAAACAGCTCTCTTCCCTCCCCCCCCCCACAATTGTTCCCGCCATCTTAAGTACTGGCAGAAAGTCTGCCAGTACTAAATAAAAGAGTTTTTTTTTTTTTTTTTTTTTTTTTTAAATAAAAATAATAAAATATTTTAGTTGTGATGGACCCCTGCCTTAGTACCAACCTCCCTGATCCCCCCCCTCCAGCTCTCTAACCCTCTCCCCTACCTAATTACCGCCATCTTGGGTACTGGCAGCTGTCTGCCAGTACCCAGTTTGGCCCCACAAACCAAAGTATTTTAATTTTATTTATAACTTTTATTTTTATTTGTAATTATTTCTGTAGTGTAGCAGCCCCCCCCCCCCCACCCCCCCCCCCCCCCCCCCTCCCAGATCCTTTTATATGTAAAAAAAAAAAAATAAACTTTTTTTTCCCCTTCCTTCCTTCATTGGTGTCAGTGTGGCTAATGTGCGCACGTGCGCCAACGCGCACGCGCGCGCATCGTGCACGCGAGCGCGCATCGTGCAGGCGCGCACACGCTCCCTCCTCCCACCCGGACAACGGCACCATCGGCACCATCGCTACCGGTGCAGAGAGGGCCACAGAGTGTCTCTCTCTTTATCGGAGGCTTGTAAAGGGGTATTGCAGGATGCCTCCATATCGAGGCATCACTGCAATACCCTCAGAGCTGCTGGAAGCGATTGTGATCACTTCCAGCACTCTGCTAGACAACTGACGTACCAGGTACGTCTATTGTCATTAACAGTTAGTTTTTGCATGATGTACCTGGTACGTCAGTTGTCATTAAGGGGTTAAAGGGACATTGAACCCAAATTTTTTCTTTCGTGATTCAGATAGAGCATGCAATTTTAAGCAGCTTTCTTTCTTTCTTTCTACTCCTATTATCAATTTTTCTTCGTTCTCTTGCTATCTTTATTTGAAAAAGAAGACAGCTAAGCTTTTTTTTTTATTCAGAACTCTGGACAGCACTTTTTTTATTGGTGGATGAATTTGTCCACCAATCAGCAAGAACAACCCAGGTTGTTCACCAAAAATGGTCCGGCATCTAAACTTACATTCTTCCATTTCAAATAAAGATACCAAGAGAATTAAGAAAATTTGATAATAGGAGTGAATTAGAAAGTTGCTTAAAATGTCATGCTCTTTCTGAATCACAAAAGAACTTTAAGACAACGCTGGTATTACAGGTTTTTAGAAACCCGGCATTAGCCGCAAAAAAGTGAGCGAAGAGCAAAATTTAGCTCCACATCTCACCTCAATACCAGCGTTGCTTACGTTAGCGGTAAGCAGGTAAAACGTGCTCGTGCACGATTTCCCCATAGGAATCAATGGGGCAGAGTCGGCTGAAAAAAAACTAACACCTGCAAAAAAGCAGCGTAAAGCTCTTAATGCAGCCCCATTGATTCCTATGGGAAAATACTTTTTATGTCTACACCTAACACCCTAACATGAACCCCGAGTCTAAACACCCCTAATCTTACACTTATTAACGCCTAATCTGCCGCCCCCGACATCACCGCAACCTACTTTATATCATTAACCCCTAATCTGCCTCTCCGGACACCGCCACCACCTACATTATACTTATGAACCTCTAATCTGCTGACCCCAACATCGTCGACACCTACATTATATTTATTAACCCCTAATCTGCCGTCCCAAATGTTGCCGCAACCTAACTACATTTATTAACCACTAATCTGCCGCCCTCAATGTCGCCACCACCATAATAAAGTTATTAACCCCTAAACCTAAGTCTAACCCTAACCCTAACACCCCCTAACTTAAATATAATTTAAATAAATATTACTATCATTAACTAAATTATTCCTATTTAAAACTAAATACTTAAAGTGAAGGTAAAGTTATTTACTATTGAGGGCAACCAAGTGTATATCCTATGAACCTTAATCTAGTCGCTAGGTTATTTTATCAATAACTCCCATATTTTATCATTTTTTTTTATTTTAAATTCCCTACCGTTTTGGTTCCTAACTCCTTCCAAGCCCTTCTTCCGTGTTAAAGTTGTGAACGCGCATATGAGAGACGTGGAGAGCGGGTGGGACCGCTCTCCACGTCTCTCATATGCGCATTCACGATTAAAAAATTCAGTTGCACATGCGTTACTCTAGTGGGTTATGCGCTCCTCGAGTTTGGTTTTCCACTGCGCATGTGATAATCGGCGAGCCTGCTTCAAGTGTGAAACGGGAGCGTGCATTTGAGGATGACGTCGGCTAATGGCCGCCTAACGGCCAGAATATCAATTGGCCAAAAAAAAAACGTGACCTACTGTGATTGATTTTTTTTTTTTTCGGGCTGAATTTAGGGAACGTGTGTAACAAACTTTAGAAAGGTAATAACTGTATTTTTAATAAAAAATATAAAAAATGATGAATGAAACTTATATTTAATTTGCACACATAATGCTATAGTTTATAGTGATTAGGCTAACTTTACCTTCACTTTAACTGTAAAAATAAACCCTAAGATAGCTACAATATAAATAATAGTTACACTGTAACTATTTCAGGATGTTTTTTTATTTTACAGGCAAGTTTGTATTTATTTTAACTAGGTTAGAAAAAAAATATCTAAAGTACAAAAAAAAACACACTAAATTACAGAAAATAATAAAATAATTGCAATTTTTTAATTTTTTTAAAAATGTTTGCCAAAGTTATCAGCTCTTTTACCTGTAAAAAAAAGACAATACCCCCCCAACATTAAAACCCACCACCCACACACCCAACCCTACTCTAAAACCCACCCAATCCCCCCCCATAATAAAACCTAACACTAACCCCTTAAATATCACCCTACCTTGAGAAGTCTTCACCCAACCGGGCAGAAGTCTTCACCCAACCGGGCAGAAGTCCTCAACAAAGTCGGGCAGAAGTGGTCCTCCAGACGGCCAGAAGTCTTCATCCTATCCGGGAAGAAGAGGTCCTCCAGATGGCCAGAAGTCTTCATCCAGACGGCATCTTCTATCTTCATCCATCCGGAGCGGAGCGGGTCCATCTTCAAGACATCCGACGTGGAGCATCCTCTTCTTTCCGACAACTAACACTAAATGATGGTACCTTTAAGTGACGTCATCCAAGATGGCGTCCCCTCAATTCCGATTGGCTGATAGAATTCTATCAGCCAATCAGTATTAAGTTAGAAAAAATCCTATTGGCTGATTGGATCAGCCAATAGGATTGAAGTTCAATCCTATTGGCTGATCCAATCAGCCAATAGGATTGAGCTTGCATTCTATTGGCTGTTCCAATCAGCCAATATAATGCGAGCTCAATCCTATTGGCTGATTGGATCAGCCAATAGGATTTTTTCTACCTTAATTCCGATTGGCAGAATTCTATCAGCCAATCGTAATTGAAGGGACGCCATCTTGGATGACATCACTTAAAGGTACAGTCATTTAGTGTTAATCGTTGGAAAGAAGAGGATGCTCCGCGTCAGATGTCTTGAAGATGGACCCGCTCCGCTCCGGATGGATCAATGAAGATAGAAGATGCCGTCTGGAGGACCTCTTCTTTCCGGATAGGATGAAGACTTCTGGCCATCTGGAGGACCACTTCTGCCCGGTTGGGTGAAGACGTCTCAAGGTAGGGTGATGTTTAAGGGGTTGGTGTTAGGTTTTATTAAGGGGGGATTGGGTGGGTTTTAGAGTAGGATTGGGTGTGTGGGTGGTGGGTTTTAATGTTGGGGGGATATTGTATTTTTTTTTACAGGTAAAAGAGCTGATTACTTTGGGGCAATGCCCCGTAAAAAGCCCTTTTAAGGGCTATTTGTAATTTAGTATAGGGTAGGGATTTTTATTATTTTGGGGGGCTTTTTTATTTTATTAGGGGGATTAGATTAGGTGTAATTAGTTAAAAAAAAATTAATTATTTTATTATTTTCTGTAATTTAGTGGGGGGTTTTTTCGTAATTTAGATAATTGTATTTAATTGTATTTAATTGTAGTTAGTTTAGGGAATTTATTTAATTATAGTGGTAGTGTTAGGTGTAATTGTAACTTAGGTTAGGTTTTATTTTACAGGTAAATTTGTATTTATTTTAGCTAGGTAGTTATTAAATAGTTAATAACTATTTAATAACTATTGTACCTAGTTAAAATAAATACAAAGTTGCCTGTAAAATAAAAATAAACCCTGAGATAGCTACAATGTAATTATTAGTTATATTGTAGCTAGCTTAGGGTTTATTTTACAGGTAAGTATTTAGTTTTAAATAGGAATAATTTAGTTAATTATACTAATTTTATTTAGATTTATTTAAATTATATTTAAGTTAGGGGGGTGTTAGGGTTAGGGTTAGACTTAGGTTTAGGGGTTAATACATTTAATATAGTTGCAGCGACATTGGGGTGGCAGATTAGGGGTTAATAAATGTAGGTAGGTGTCGGCGATGTTAGGGACGGCAGATTAGGGGTTAATAAAATTTAACTAATGTTTGCAAGGCAGGAGTGCGGCAGTTTAGGGGTTAATATTTATTGAAGTGGCGGCGATGTCCGGTCGGCAGATTAGGGGTTTAAAAAATTTATTTAAGTGTTTGCGATGTGGGGGGGGGGCTCGGTTTAGGGGTTAATAGGTAGTTTATGGGTGTTAGTGTACTTTTTAACACTTTAGTTAAGAATTTTATGTTACGGTGTTAGCCCATAAAACTACTGACTTTTAAATGCGGTATGAATCTTGATAGGAGAGAGTGTACCGCTCACTTTTTCCAAGACTCGTAATACCGGCGTTATGCAAGTCCCATTGAAAAGATAGGATACGCAATTGACGTAAGGGGATTTGCGGTATGCTCGAGTCGCGGAAAAAAAGTGAGTAACCCTGTACCTGCCAGACTCGTAATACCAGCGGGCGTTAAAAAGCAGCATTGGGACCTCTCAACGCTGCTTTTTCACCCTAACGCAAGACTCGTAATCTAGGCGAATGTTTTATCTTTTGGTCTTCAAGTGGTTAACATAAAGGTGCAACAATAACATGTTATATCATGTATGTGTGTTTAACCCCTGCAGACTAATAACACAGATACAATCAGCTCTGCAGCAGCAATAATACACTGCTGAACAGGGCCTGTGATTGACAGCTACCCACATATGTTGTCTCAATTTGGCTCCACAGCTGTGCTCAGCACTGTACCAGTAGTGCATTCCCATCAGCTGACCCCTTTGTGAGGTACTATAAAGACTTGGGGACCCCTCCGAAGAAGCGTGATGTAAAACGCACGTCGGGGCATACATGTCAGGAGCACTGTCTATTTTTAAACTTTTTTATTTTTTTTCTAGCCAGTATAACAATAAATATGGCATACAAAGAGACGCACTCTACCAGGATCAAATATAGCTCCCGCTATAGAAGGAGCTTAGCCGCAGATAGTGAAGTTAAATATTTGGGCTAATACAGACTCCCTATAGCAGTCAACATATTTAAACGGAAACCTTGGCATAATAACCTCAGGTTACCCTGATATGCTACATCTAGTAGTTTAATTATTTTTAACTTAACATGTATAAAGTGTGCCTGTCTGTTACAATATCTCAATAAAGTATTTGCGTGAATGATGTATATATGAAACAATTTTGATACTATTTTTTCTTATTTCATGCACTTTCGTATACAGTAATGATAAACCTTTTTCTGCACATTGTTTCTTTTGTGCTTTTCTAGTATTAAATTAATTTGCTAGTCACCTTATAACAGGCAGCTGCTGAATACAATAAGCTGATCTTATAACTGCATGTTATTTTTTATTATAAAACACACGTTGGGGCATATTTAACAGTGTGCGAGCGGACATGATACAAAGTAGCGTATCATGTCCGCTTTACATCGCTGCACATCGATAAATGCACGAGCAGTTTTTGTGAACTGCTGGTGCAATGCCGCCCCCTGCAGATTTACGGCCAATCAGCTGCTAGCAGGGGGTGTCAATCAACCCAATCGTATTTGATCGGATTGATTTCTGTCCACCGCCTCAGAGCAGGTGGACAAGTTATGGAGCAGCGGTCTTTAGACCACTGATTCATAACTTCTGTTTCCGGCGAGCCTGAAACAAGGGGACTCAAGATCCATACGGAGCTTGATAAATATGCCCCTAAGCCTCAATTATCTACTGAAATTTGTCAGTGTGATCTACTTATGTATGCATGTGCTAAGAAAGGGCGTATTTTAGCCTTGGCCAACAAGGCTTGTGCCTAGGGCAGCAGGATTTGAGGGGGCAATACATTTTGAGACATAATATTATGGTACAATTCCTTCCGAATCCTATGCTCTACAAATGTTTAATATATAATTATTAAATTTTAATAATTCCTGGTTGTCAAGTGGGGTGGGAGGTGACCTTTCCACGAGTCCCTTCCATGTTTCCCTCCCCTGTAGGCTGTGAGAAATATATGAGGAAACTATCAGCTAAAATTTTTATGGGTGGAGGGGCAGCAAATTTTCTAGTGCATAGGACAGCACAAAAAAAAAACTTGCCCTCAAACTTAGTCTTTGTTAAGCAAAGGGACTAATATTCTTGTGCTGAGTGGCATTTGTTAATTGTGGCCACTGAAGTAGTGCAGAAGATATTTGTGCAAGATATATTCCTACACTTTTTTATTAACATGAGCGCAGGCTATGACTACTGTCTGACACGGAAAACACACAACAGCCTTGTGATCTACTGATTAGCACTTAGAGATCCAGATCTGCTTTATTTGCACACCTGATTTAGTGACACAGGCCAAAATAATTGGAATGGAATTAGGCTTTAAATGTATACATTATTATCTAGTTAGTATAAATTAATTAATGAAGGGGTGTGGTTTAATATGTTAATGCGTACATTAAATTTACTTAATTAAATCTCAATCAGCTGTAGCTGATAACATTTATAACACAGCTTGCTATAATTTGGGTCTTAAAACATAACTATAGCAAGTTGGTGGGTGCAGAGTTTGCAAATTTATCATTACTGACTTTAGCTTGAATTTTATCAGGATTTGACATGTTATATATTATTAATAACCTCTTTTTTATGCAGGAGGCACCAATATGCATATATAATAAAATCAAGCATTAATTATTCCCTCTCTGCCTCCAACAATACATAAAAAGGCAAAATACACCTTACTATATTACATCAATATCTGTGTTTTGGGAAGTTAGTTGAATTGATGCTAAATGTGGAACCATAAATTGTTGGATAGAAATATGATGAATATAATCAATGTCTCCAATTTTGATGTTCCCCATGTAAATATACTATAATTAAATATTAGTTTGTTTGCATTCAGTTATTTGTAGAGAGACAACATATTCCTCAGTGCTATTAGCATAGGTCTAATATGCAGGGTAGCACTTCTGATAGACAAATGCGTCCTTGCACTGTTGTAAATCAGCTCTCATGAAGGTTATATACAAAACATCTGGGCTCATAGGCTTACATGGCAAGGGGTTTCAGTGGATGAAAAAAGGAGAAGAGGAACTGAAGTAAGAAAATGTTAGTGTATATTGTATCCATCCCTGAACAGTAGAGTCTTTAAGGAGCACCTGAAGCTTTGAAAACTAAGAAAAGAGTCTTGTTGATCAAGGCAGAGAGTTCCCAACAATAGGGGCCAATCTGAAGAAGTCCTGTAGATGGGAATGTGACGAGGTGACAAGAGAGAGGGAGGTCATGAGCAGAGTGAAGGGAATGGAAGGGACAGTATCTGAAGACAAGGTCTGAGATATAGTGGGGAGGAGTGTTTATTGAGGGCCTTGAATTTCAGAGTCAAGATTTTGTGTTTTATTCTGGAGATTAGAGTAAGCTTGCGAAGGAATTGGCAGCGGATAAAGAGTGACGTGTAAGGAAGATCAGCCTGGCAAAGGCATGTATTGTGGGTTGTAAAGGAGAAAGACAGCAGCTAGAATGACCAAAGAGCATGGAGTAGCAATAGTCAAGGCGGTAAATGATGAGAAGTGGATTTAAATCCTAGTTGTGTGAGAAGGTGGCACATTTTGGAGATGTTTTTAAGGTGGAACCAGCAGGAGTTAGCCAAAGACTGGATGTGAAGAGTGAAAGAAAGATCTGATTAGAGTGAGATCCCAAGATATTGGGCATGCAGGGTAGGGGTAATAATGTTACTATCAACAGTAATAGAAAGTTGGGGGATAGAGAAGGGGGGGGGAATAAGGAGCTCAGTTTTGGAGAGATTTAGCTTAAGGTAGTGAGAGGACATCCAGGATGAAATATTAGAAAGACAGTTAGTGACACAAGTTAGCAAGGAAGGGGATAGGTCTGGTGCAAAGATTTAGATTTAGGTATCATCAGCATGCAAATGATATTGGAAACTCCTGGGACTTTATTAAGGAAGCTAAGGATAATATATACATTAAGAAGAGAAGGAGACCAAGGACAGAGTATTGTGGTGCCCAAAAAGAAAGTTCTAAAGTGGCAGAGGTTATGCCAGAGAAGGCTACACTAAAGGTATGGTTAGATGGGTAGAAGAAAATACAAAAGAGGGCTGTGTTGCAGATTTCAAAGGATTGGAGGGTTTGGAGCAAGAGAGGGTGATCAACAGCATCAAAGGCTGCAGACAGATCGAGAAGGATTTACAGAGAGAAGTAGCATTTTGATTTTGGTGTAATTAAGTCATTAGCAACATTAATGATTGCTGTCTCTTGGGAGTGATCTGGGTGAAATCCAGATTGCAATGGATTAGGGAGGGAGCTTAATGTGATAAACGTGTATATACAAGCCTTTCCAGAAGTTTTGGAGAAAGGGGGAATAGGGAAATACGGTGGTAGTTGGATGGGGATGTTAGATCATGAGAAGGTTTTTTTAGGTATGACTAATGCATGTTTAACTGATGAGAGAAATATACCAGTACTAAGGGAGAGATTGAAATATGTGAAGATTGGAGCAAGAGTAGGAGAGAAGTAGGGCAGTAGTTGTGGAGGGATGGGATAAAGGGAACAGGTTATGAAGTGAGAAGAATATGTAAGTTCAAAAACTTGTTCCTTAGTAACAGAAGCAAAAGAGCTGAATTTGTGGCTTTATGGGTTTTGGAAATTGAGGGGGTTGATGACTGGTAGTAAGTTGAGAGATTACATAATTTCTGATGGAATCGATTTTTTTTTATGAAATGGCTGCGAAAATCTTGAGCTGAGAGAGAAGTTGTAATAGATGGTGGTGGTGGGTGGAGAAGGGTATTAAAATGGAGAACAGATGTTTTAGGTTTGAAGAAAGAGTAGAGATAAGAGTAGAGAAGTAATTTGGCGTAGGAGTTCAAGATAAACTTGTAGTAAAGAAAGTCAGCTGAACACCAACATTTTCTCCAATGTCGCTCAATAGTGCAGCAACTTCTGCGCTGGTAGCGTGTCTTAAGAGTATGCCAGGGCTGAGGATATGTACGTAATTTTCAAACTTTGATAGAAGAGGCCAAGTTTTCAAAAGACCGATGTAAGAGTGGAGTTGTAGTGACAGATAGATTGATCAGGGTTGGAAAGGGAAGAGATAGAAGAAAGCAGAGGTGTGAGAGAGTTTGAAAAATGTTGCTCATCTAGTAACTTAAAGCTTCAGTGGAGTTTGATGTGAGGGTTAGAAGGAGGGAGAATAGTAAGAAGTGCTGTGATGTTGCAAGTGAGGAGATGATGGCCAGAAAAAGAAGGGGAATTTGTGAAGTTTGAGAGAGTGCGTTAATAGCTGAAAATCAGATCAAGGGAGTGTCCATCTTTATAAGTGTAGGCAAACACAAAGCAGCAGCACCCGGAAAAATAATCCTTTATTTAGGACAAAAGAGAATCAAAACACAACGTTTCGGGGCTCACCCCTTAGTCATGTGTACACATGACTAAGGGGTAAGCCCCGAAACGTTGTGTTTTGTTTTTCTTTTGTCCTAAATAAAGGATTATTTTTAACTGGTGCTGCTGCCTTGTGTTTGCCTATACTGTTATTGGGACCTGTCTCTATCCCTGCAGCCTGCACAGTGTTGGAGCTGGTATGTGCTGATCTCTCACACACTTTCTGTACATCTTTATAAGTGTGAGAGTCTGTCAATTGCGACAGACCGTAAGAGGAAGTGAGCTGGAGTTTTGTTGCTCCAGGGGCAGTGAGATTGAATTTCCCAAGAATGAGGGCAGGGATGTCTGAGGAGAGGAAATAAGGTAGCCAGGCCCCAAAATGATCAATAAATTGAGTTGATGAGCCGGGGGGGGCGATATACAACCACAACTCATAGATAGAGGGGAGAGAATACGCAAATAATGTGGGTTCTGAAGGAAGGAAATTTGAGGGAATAGAAAGGTTGTATTTGTTAAAAGGTACAATGAGAGGAAAGTAAAATACCAACACCACTTTGTCTGTTTCAAGATCTAGGGGTGTGGCAGAAGTGAAGACCCCTTATGACAATGCAGCAGGGGAGGCTGTGTCTAAAGGAGAGAGTCAGGTTTCTGTGAGAGCTAGAAGGTTGAGGTAATGGGTGATGAAGAGGTTGTGGATAGAAGGGAGTTTGTTGCAAACAGAGCTAAAGTTCCAGATTGTATAAGCGAAGGAGGATGTTGGCTTTATATACAAGACAAGTTAAACTATAGTTTCCAGAGTTCTGGTTTCTAGGTCTATAGAAAGGCATTCATGGGTGGGCGAGATTAGGAAGTTGTGGGGGAGCAGGATTGGGAGAGATATCATCGGCAGCTAGTATGAGCAAGAGGGAGAGTGACATAAGATGAGATACAGATTTGCAGTATTGAATGTCTTTGGGATATGGTGCAAGGTGAAGAAAGAGAGTTTAGGAATGTGTGAAGCTAACAAGAGCTATTGTGAGGTGAGGATAAAAGATAGACCAATGAGTAATGCAGCTGGTAAGGGGAAAGAGTAAATGAATAGTATAGTTTGTTGTGTAGGCAAGACATAGCAAAAAGGAACATGTTATGAAGCATTTATCCTAAAAGGGAATCAGTGAAACACACAAAACACAATATTACGAAATACTTGTCTTGTGTGTTGTCCTTTCTTCAATCCTTGTTAGATTCTTGTATAATTATTTTGCCTTATTCTAATTGACTCACTTATAAAATGTGAACATATACTATTAGGATAGTGCTAACTGCCTAACAATGCATGCCCATGCAATGCATTCTCCAAACTATTCTTAAATTTGTAGGGCAGAGCAGTCAGCTGGAACCACTAAATTAGCTAATGACAGGATCACAGGCAGTCAAAAAGGCCAATTGGGAAGTTTAATTCCGGCCAGGTCAGGGGGAGATAAATTAAAATAAACAGACAATAGAATTTGGAGGCGGTTGAACTAATGCCGTTATTCAACTATACATTTAAGAATTATAGCAAATATTGACAAGTATTAATCAACACATAGCAAATGACAAAATATTAGAAATAAGAAATTGGAAATTTCATCACAAAAATACAGGACTTATTTAACAGCTACAATCATATACTCACAGAAGAATTACTGAAATTGATGTTTAAATTCAAGGGGGCCAATTTATCAAGGGCCAAATGACCCCTGATGCCCCTGTTTCCATGCTAGCCTTCAGGCTCGCCGGAAACAGCAGTTATGAAGCAGTGGTCTTAGAACCGCTGCGATTTAACTGGTCTGCTGTCTCTGAGGCTGCGGACATCAATCCGATACGATAGGGGTGATTGACACCCCCTGCTAGCGACCGATTGGCTGTGAATGAGCAGGGGGTGGCATTGCGCAAGCAGTTCACCAGAACTGCTTGTGCAATGTTAAATGCCGATAGTGTATGCTGTCGGCATTCAGCGATGTCTTGCGGACATGATACACGGACATGATACGCTACGATAGGGGTGATTGACACCCCCTGCTAGCGACCGATTGGCTGTGAATGAGCAGGGGGTGGCATTGCGCAAGCAGTTCACCAGAACTGCTTGTGCAATGTTAAATGTCGATAGTGTATGCTGTCGGCATTCAGCGATGTCTGGCGGACATGATACGCTACAGCGTATCATGTCCGTCAGACAGTAAATCGGCCCCAAGGAGTGAAAAAACAGCTACTGCAAAGGTGTGGGAAATAACTTGGAGGTGATAGGATTAACTGAAGAGAATCTGTAAGCATTTATACAAGGAGCTAATAACCTAGCAGCCAAGCAATAGACGTTACTGTGATGGTGGTGATGATGATGTTGAAAAGACCAAATGTGACTAACCTCTTTAAAAATTAAAATTGTCATGATTCTAGATGGGAAAATTGACTTTTTCAACACTGTTTACCCCATTCACTTGATTGCTAGAAAAAGAAAACTAAACTGAAAAAGAAGGACCCAGTTTTAAAGATAATGGGTATTATGCTTGTATGTTTGCTGTGGGTAAAATAGGGGTTTTCCCCCATCTGCGACCAAATCACTTATGCTTTTCTGTTTAACAGCTCATTGCATTTATGGTCAACTATTTACACCAAAGTCAAAAGAAAGGACTACTTTTAACAGAAGAGGAACTTACAAAACTGTAATTCTAAAATGGATGTTTTCCTTTTAGAGCAAGCTAGCAGTCAACTGATAGACAGGTTATTGTCATTATGATCAAGATCATAGCTTGGTAACTTAAGTACTTACTGATTTATTAAATACATTAGGTTGAGTGGTTTAGTTGAGTAGACTAAATCATGGTCTCATTTTGGAACTCAGTTGGAATAGTTTACACTGGTGTATAGCAGTATTGTCCAAAATGCCTAATATATAAACCCTGTTCATCAAGCCACTCTGTACTTTTAATCATTACACTGGGCCCAAAACAAATGTGTTTTACTCCACTGTGTGAAAGATACTGGTTCATTGGCAAATATATGGATGGACAGGATTGCAGGTTTATTGTGCAGTAAAATAAATATGTGTATTCTGAGTAGAAATGGGACATTCAAATCTAACATTCTTTCCTTCAGATCAGATTTTATTATTTTGTATAAATGTATATTATCCAAAATGAGTTATGGGTTAAGGTTGATAAGATCTATACAGACACAGGATGTGATTTGCCTAATTATATAATTATACTTACAGTGTAAATTCCAGCAGGTTGATAAAATGCTTCCATGCACTTGACAGTTTTTGGCTCGTAAATATACCTAGGTATGCTTTTGAAAAAAGGATACCAAGAGAACAAAGCAAATTAGATAATAGAAGTAAATTGGAAAGTTGTTTAAATTTGCTTGCTCTATCCAAATCCTGAAAGTTGAATTTTGACTTTATCTTTCCAGTTAATGTTAATGCCACACAAACAGACATTTAGAAAATAAACGTATAATCTAGTTTATATTACAGAATTAATTCTATTTTCCATATTTGGCTTCAGGGATCAGCAGATTCTTACACAAGCAGACCATCTGATTCTGATGTATCTCTGGAAGAGGACAGAGAAGCAATCCGTCAAGAGAGGGAACAGCAAGCCGCAGTACAACTTGAGAGAGCAAAGGTAATCTCTGCCTTGCACAAAAGTGAGGCATTGTGAAGCTCACTTACTTTCCCAGAACCCTCTGCTCCAGTAGAATCAATAGTAGCTGAGATTTTCTTTGGAAAAAGTTTATTTGGCTGTGCATATGTGCTATAAAATGACTTATTTTGTGCCACTGTAAAGCCCATGAACATGCAGTGGACAATTATGTATATATAACACTGTCGGTTAATGGATGTCTTGTAAATGGCTTATTGTTTAGCTGAAACCCGTTGTAATATATTACTATTTTTTCATAGGGAGATTGTTTTGCACCTTTGTATTGGATTTGTAGTATTTGTTAACAAGAACACCCAGGCAGCTGTGATATTTACAAATTATATATATATTATTTCTTGTAGTGTAAACTTTAACCTTCATCGGTTATAGTCATGGATTTCATTATCTCTTCTTGAATAAAGATAATCTTGCTTGAAAAGACTAAACTGATTAACTCAAGACTGAAATCTTCAAATCTTTGTGGCTGTTGAGCACTGGTGTTAGTAACCCTTAATAAACTTGAAACTGTATAATACCTGTAATATAGCTCTGATATTGTATAATGACTGCAGTCTCTTACTGATGCTGATTTTCTTTGCGTCATACCAGTGTTATAGGATGTTACAATCCCTGTATGGTTCCATTGATACTATAAATGTTTACCACTTGTATTCTGTAAATCCTGTAATCTACCATTAATGCTGTGTAATCCTTTGTAATTCGCCACTGATATTGTATAAATCCCTAAGTCAGTCCTTGCAATATGCTATTTATATTACGTAACTCTTCAATACATGTAGACGCTTATTATTCACTAATGCAGTATAGCCCATGAAATAAAGGCAATTTAGTATAATCCTGGTAATGAATGATCCCTGCAATCCACTAGTTATTTTGTATATCCCTTTAAAAAAAACCTAGATATTTAGCATATCCCCTTAATCTCCAATTGTTAGTCAAATCCAGCTATTGTGCAATCTGTTAAATCTTTCAATGAAATACAACTAGAACATTTGACAGAAGTTTGTGAGTCATTTTTATCTTGTATTAGTATTATGTGCCTGTCCTTAATGCATTATTATACTATACTGTTTCAATAAAATTATATTGTAAATTGATCATCTCTGTTTTAGCTGTGAGGATTAAAGGGACATATTACTAAATATTTTACTAAATCATTTGTTCTGAAATGTCTATTTTTAACAGTATTGTTATTTGGAATAATAGTTATCCTGCTGCAATTTTTAATAACAATGGCCAAACCGGGGGTATATGCAGGGCCCAATTTATGGAGCTAAATATGTAGCAACCATTGTAGCTTGCGACTGAAAGTGCTTCTTAAAGGGACATAAAAGCCAAACTTATGTGTCTGCAACCCCTGATGTTATGGATGTCAAACATCTGAGACTCATTCACCCGGGATGACTGAAAGGCAATGATCTCACACAATTTTTTGCATGAGAGAAGGGGCGGGGAGGAACAAGTATTTGTTTGAGCTTTGTTAGATGCTACATTGGATGCCCTGAAAGCTAGAAACAGGTTCCCTGTCTGGGAATCTTCTCTGTGTGAACCTTGGTAAATAGATGCAAAAGTGTCAGTTTGAAGATAACAGCAATGTTAATGCACTGTGAACTGATAACAGCGTAATTTGATTTGTATTAGGCGTAATATTAAATGTCAAAATACGCAGGGTTCTCCCAGTGTACTTCATCCTCCATTGCAAAATTTCACATATCAGAGAGCTCTAATTTTTATGGAGACATTTTGCCACTCGCAGACACAGACCCTTTTTTCACAATTCCATAAGGGGGTGGCTCTATAATAAAAGTGTATGTATTTGTTTCACCATAATGGCCCTTTAACCAGCTAACAAAGCATCTAATCTGTTTAAATGTCATCAGTTTATCAAATAGGGAATGAAGGCCAACCACTGTAAATATAAAATTGTAATGTAATGCTTTATATACATCTTTAGGTTGCTAGTGTGTATGACTTCCATTCATAGAGTATCTATAATAAAAGATGGCACAGATACTTCAGGCAATGCAAAATGATAATGATGAATGTACTTGTTATTCATTGACTGTCTGGTTCGTGTTCATGATATCTGAATAACATAATGGTCTCCCTAAGAAGATGTTAAATTTATTGGCAGCATATGTGTACATATATAAATGTAAGTTTTTATTGTTAACTTTGTAAAAGTCAATATGTGTTATATAATGAAGGCCATGAAGTATTCTGTATAAAATATATGGGATATTGCTGTATATTCATGATGGGTATATATGTCTTTAGACTAAGCCGGTGGCATTCGCTGTAAAGACAAATGTGAGTTACTGCGGAGCACTTGATGAAGATGTTCCAGTACCAAGCACTGCCATTTCTTTCGATGCCAAGGACTTTTTACACATTAAAGAGGTAAATATAGGATGAATATCTCTTGCCACCTGCCACCAGCTAATAAAACACAGCGGTCAGGCCACAGCTTGTTAGAATTAAAAGGAAAACTGACTAGCTGCCAGGGATTGAAAGAAATGATTGGTTTAACCTCTTTGGTGCTGTCGCCAGGTTCACAATATCTCCAGACTAAAGTGTGCCAAGTAAGTTATGATGTGGAACTCAGAGTTACTGGAAACTAACAAAAAAAATCCAAAAAAAGATAAATAAATATTAAATTATGTTATATTACTTGATATTAAAGTGGCAGAGGAGCGTCCATCTTTCAATAGAAACTCATTTCCACCATCTCTTGTAGACTTAATTTCTCAGCTCAAGTTTGCAACATTTTTAGTTATGGAATAATACTTGGAAATTATCAATTTTAATAACAGTAACCTTTCTGTTGTTACATACAGTATTTTAAGTGGATACATCAAAGCGGCAAATAAATAAATATAATTATCTTAGTAAATTATATTCCTCCACACTTTATTTGATTTTGCCACCTCTTTTTTGTTACTTTGACAACACTGTTTGAAATAATGACCCTGAAATCTTTCTATCCCTAATTCAGTGCCCCATTCTTGTTCTCTGTAGTTTTAAGAAAATAAGCTGGAGACACGTAGCCTTGATTTAATCTAAACATGTCAAGATTTCAAATTTTAATGATATCAAATTATCTGTTTTATTGGTTGATTTAACCTTGGAGCAAAACATAGTTTAGCAAAAAAATAAAAATAAACCAATTATCAAAAATGATTTTGTAGCAGAAAAAATAAAAAAAATAAAAATAAAACAGACATTCCAAACTGTACATCTTATTAAAGAATTCAAGATGAGTTTAAAATATTAAACAATAAGCATGCACCTCCCAGAAATATAACATAAATCATGGTGAGAACCTCCGAGTCACATTGGCACATTGATAGCTCTGCAGCATTTTACTAGAGAAGATCTTAGGCTACTTTAATTAACTTTAAAATCAAATTGCAGCTTGAGATTGCTGATTGTGGCTGCCCTAGTCATTGGCATACAGTATCTACAAAAACATAATATTATGAAATGGAATCTATTCAGGAAGTGTAAATAATATTTACTTCCATGAGATAATAGAAAAGGTTTTCAGATTTGCTTTCAATTGTGAAATTTTGCTATGAGTCAGAGTTGCTGCTTTGTGTGAAATGAAAGATCATTATTATCTCACAAAGCCAAAAGCAACACTTCTAGTAACACAGGGCAGTTGATAGATTGTGTGCTGCAACCTAACGACAGACTTGCCATTATCAATTTGCCTTAAATTAGAGGTGATAAATGAATTAACCAATTGCAACAGTGTGCTATTAATAGTGACTCACATTTTTACGGGATGCCCAATAGTTGTCACAATTAATTGCATACTAATTTAGCACTATCACAAACCATGATTCTCCCCCTGCTTCACCAGATTCCCACCTTTTCTATTAAACGTTCACATCCCAGACCCCGCCATCAGTTAAACTTATTCTGGTTCTCTGCCAAGCACATTAACCCCTACCACACCAGTTCCTGCCAGGTCAATGAACTCCCTACCTAAGTGCTTATTTAATCAGCACTCTTACCCTGGGCAAGATCACATATACGGCGCAGGTTTAGGCGCAAGCGTGGGAACCCGCTTCGCCCGTAATTTCACCTCGCACATCGGGGTATTACATATACTGCGCTGTCAGATGCTAAACTGGCGTAAGTAGGACAAACTGGCGATCTTCTGAAATGTGCGCAAATACACATTTTAGTCGTCGCAAGTAACTTACGCCAGTATTTTGTCCACGGAAAGTGTAGAAAAAGAGTAGTTTTATGCAAATTAGGCTAACACTCGTAAAAATGATCCGCGATTTCAAATAAATGCGACAAGTAATTTTGCTATTCAAAATTCATATATAAACCCATATATAAAGAGATGAAGGTAATACAATTATGATTTCCCATTGTTCTCTCCTCCAAGTATTGTTGATTGTTTTGAGAAGAAATTTAAAGTAAATAAGCAAGTATATGTCCACAATGTGATAAAGTACCTACAAGCTCAATCCATTTGATTATGTTGTGGCTTCAAACTATTTAAAATACACAAATAAACCTTAAAAAAACAATATCATAGTATACTGTCCCTTTAACCTTGAGATACTGCTTAAATGTATGTGTTTGTTAAGGCTTCCAGGGAGTTACGTTGGTTTTTTAGTCAGTGCAAGGGTTGCTGCGCCTGCAATTTGTGGCGAGATGAGAATGGAGTAGATTTTCTCAATTCTGTGGGCGTAAGTCCTTACGCTGTATATTGGATACCAAATTGCGCGTCTGTTCTATGTTAGTCTATGGTTAAAAAAAATATGTCCGAAGGGTGAAATATACGTGTGTAACTTGTATGCTACGCCGTATATGTAATACCAAAATAGCGTAAAATCTGGCATCGCCGGCTTTTGCGGGCGACGCTGCATATGTGATCGAGCCCCCTGTATCTTTAATCACTACCACACCAGAATACCCTTTCTATTAAAGGGATTGTAAATAAAGAAGAAAATTAAACTGTCATGATTCAGATAGGGCCTTCAATTTTAAACAACTTTCCATTTTACTTTTATCATCAAATTTGCCTTGTTCTCTTGGTTTTCTTTGTTGAAACTAAACCTAGGTAGGCTCATATGCTAATTTCTAAGCCGTTGAAGTCCCATCTTATCTCAGTGCATTTTGGCAGTTTTTCACAGTTAGACACTGCTAATTCATGTGTGCCATATAGATAACATTGTGCTCACTCCTGTGTGGTTATTTATGAGTCAGCACTAATTGGCTAACATGCAAGTCTGAGATAAGGGGTGTCTGCAGAGGCTTAGATACAAGATAATCACAGAGGTAAAAAGTGTATTAATATAACAGGTCCCCTAACCCTGACTAACTTGGCTTCCCAGTCACTAATACCTTAGCACCCAAGCATCCTCCCAACACAACCTTCCCAGTGCCCATTAAAAGCCACTGTACCTAAAGGCCCTAGCTTCAAAAATAAAGGCCACATTGGGATTACTGTAGTGGGGCTTACATTTTATAGAGATGCCCCTAGTACCTATGTAACACAGCACCAGTGTTTATTACAGGCAAAGGGGTTCTATTTTCACAACTGTGGCCAAAAGGTCACTAACATCCACCCAGAACGAGTTGTTAAACAGCTGAGATGAATTATGTGCTTTAACCCCCAAAATAACAACTCATACTATAATGTAATATAAAAAAGAAGCGTTTACACCAGCTACTGTAATTTACCCCTTAGGTCTCATTCTAGTTTGGCTTTTGGGAAAAGAGTCAGATTTATTGTGCTCCAGCATTATCTAGTATTAGCTGTGGCAGAATGATTGTTAGTTTCTGCTTTGTGCAACCCTAATGGCAGCTCCAAACATTCACAAGCAAAAAAAACTAAATCACAAATGTAAAATGCAAAAATACATTTAAATATAAGGTGCAATTCTGCTTATGTCAGGCAAGAAAACATATGAACACATTTAGTCCCATGGTATATTTGTTATATCAACAAATGCATAATAAAAATACATTGGGATTGCACTTAATTTCAAAAGAGAGATAGATTTTTATGACATATTTTAACATTTTCTTCCATTTCCCTGCCCCCTATATCATGTGACAGCCTCAGCGAATCACAGGCCCATATATGTATACACTGTAAACTCTTGCACATGCTCAGTAGCAGCTGGTGCCTCAGAAATTGAGCATATAGAAAGAATTGTACAGTTTGATAATGGAAGTAAATTGGAAAAAAAAATTAACTGCATGCTGTGCCTTAAACATTAATTTTGACCTTAGAGTCCCTTTAAAAAGAAAACCTATTAGCGAATCCAAACTCATTTTTTCTAAACTTACTTTTACTGACATGTGGCATTCAAAGAAAATGTTAAACTAGTCTCCCCCCCCAAAACAAAACAAGTGAAGCAGATAATGACAATGTTACAATACCCAGGCTGGCACATGGATGGTGCAGACACAAGAATATTTTACCCTGTACTGTTTAAGTGATAACTCTTCTTCAGTTGGATTAAATGTTTGCTCAAATTGTACAATACAATTATTAAAAAAATACTCTCAATAGAGTGAGGTTTTCAAAATGAAACCTTTGTGTCATAGTGAGGCGAGGATAAACAATATAGAAGGTAAATGCATGTTTTGAAGACTTTAGATCACTGATTTTTCAGTAATTAAAATGTTTGAAATATTTACAGTTGGTTCTTTAACATGTTTGACAGAAAGTTTGTGTTTTACTGTTTTAAAACTTTAAATGTAAAGAGAGGTCAACATTGAATTATACATGGCTGCATTTCAATCTTAAATGTTTGCAATATACTTTCATTAGCAAAACTGCTTCTAGTAAAAGTATTACTGTTTTTCAGCGGCATACACACATATCCTGTGAGTGCCTGTGCACCAGTAGTCAAACACCACACACTCAGGGGCTGATTATCTAAAGCTCGCTGGGCTTTTGAGATTCTAAAATTGATCTAAAAAACATTTGTTCCAGAAATTGCTTTAACTTTATGCTCTTGATAAAGGCTTCTTTTAGCCGAAACGCGTTGAGCTGTATTTCAAATAAAACCTGAAGACACCTTTGTGATGATTTTAATAAAAGGCTTATTTTAACTGCAATCTCGTGAGTATAACCAGTTTGTGCGCCTACCACATTGTCTGAAATCTGCTACACTATGGAGGTGAAAGCAACAAGGTTGACTCAGAGGACGTGGGCAGCTTGGTTCCCTGGGGGTGACACAGCGCCGCCACTTTCAACACTTTCTGCTAAAAGAATGCTCGCCAGTACTATTTCCCTGGTGGCATTCTATAACACTAAGGGGTGTATACTGCATTTTCGTATGGGAAAGCGATGCATACCTTACAAAAGTGCACACTTAAAGGGACAGTCTAGTCAAAATTAAACTTTCATGATTCAGATAGGGCATGCAATTTTAAACAACTTTCCAATTTACTTTTATTATCTAATTTGCTCAATTCTTTAGATATCCTTTGTTGAAGAAATAGCAATGCACATGTGTGAGCCAATCAAACAAGGCCTTTATGTGCAGCAACCAATCAGCAGCTACTGAGCATATCTAGATATGCTTTTCAGAAACTGATATCAAGAGAATGAAGCAATTAGATAATAGAAGTAAATTAGAAAGTTGTTTAAAATGACATGCTCTTTCTAAATCACGAAAGAAAAAAATTGGGTTTCATGTCCCTTTAAATTGTAATTTTAAAATCATACAAAACAAATTATTGAACTATTTACACAAAAATACACAAGAAAAAATTGTCCTGTTAAAGTGCATCAAAAATTGTAACAAAATTGTTCACCAAAAATCCTATTTTATCAAAAACGTTAAATTTGTATGCAAATTATATAGAAATAAATTGTAATTTAAAGGGACACTAAACCCAAATGCTTTCTTTAATGATTCAGATAGAGCATTCAATTTTAAGCAACTTTCTAATTTACTCCTATTATCAATTTTTCTTCGTTCTCTTGCTACCTTTATTTAAAAAGCAGGAATATAAAGCTTAAGAGCCGTCCCATTTTTGGCTGAGAACCTGGGTTATGCTTGCTTATTGGTGTACTAAATGTATCCACCAATAACCAAGCGCTATCTATGGTGCTGAACCTAAAACGGGCTGGCTCCTAAGTTTTAAATTCCTGCTTTTTAAATAAAGATAGCAAAGAATAATTGATAGTAGGAGTAAATTAGAAAGATGCTTAAAATTTTTATGCTCTATCTGAATCATTAAAGAAACATTTGAGTTTAGTATCCCTTTAAGTACACTGGATGTGCAAGCTATAAAAAAATGTACTCAAATCCCTACTGGGAGCTAGCTGAACACATTGAGTGAGCCAAAAACATGAGGCATATAAGTGCAGCCACCAATCAGCAGCTCCTGATCCTACCTAGGTATACTTTAAAAAAAAAATATTAAGACTACAAAACAAATTATGTAATAGAAGCAAATTGGAAAGTTGTGTAAAATTACATACTCTGTCGGAATCTTAAAATAAAAAATAAAAAATGATGTCCCTTTAATACCCTAATAGAAAACTTCACCATACACAGCTAAGTTTCTTTTTCCAGCGAGCTCCATTTATTTCAATAGGAGACATCTCGCCACTCGCAGGGCCTGTCCTTTTTGTAATTCCACTATGGCAGCCCCTGCAGCGGTCGGCTTGAAAAACCACGTCTGATCTGCGGAGGTTTAGATAATGGGCCCATCAGAGGTTAAGTGGCTTGTATGACACATATTGGGGTCTATTTATTATTGTGTGGATGGACATGATACGATGTAGCGTATTATGTCCGCCACACATCGATAAATGCTGACAGCATGCGCTGTCTGCATTTATCATTGCACCAGCAGTTCTTGTGAACTGCTGGTGCAATGCAGCCCCTGCAGATTCGCAACCAATCGGCTGCTAGCAGGGGGTGTCAATCAACATGATCGTATTCGATCAGGTTGATTTCTGTCCGCCGCCTCAGAGCGACCCCTGCTTCACAACCTCTGTTTCCATACGGAGCTTGATAAATTGACCCCATTGAGTCTTCACTGACACAATACACACAATCGCCAGCTCTCTGAATCCTGATGCTCTAATCACACGTAGCATATGTGCATATGCCGCTGAAACTGTAATAACTTACACTAGAAGCATTTTTGCTAATGGAAGAATATTCTATTTAAAATTGAAATGCATTCACGCCCATTTCAATTGTGACCTTTCAATCCCTTATAATATATAGCTTTGATAAGTTTCTCACCATGACTATGCATATTGTGGAACTAAAACTGTTTTTTATTCCAGAAATATAACAATGACTGGTGGATAGGGAGGCTGGTAAAAGAAGGTTGTGATATTGGTTTTATACCCAGCCCTCTGAGATTAGAGAATATCCGAATTCAGCAGGAGCAGAAGAGAGGACGATTTCACGGAGGGTAAACTAAAACAATGAGTTTTGCTGTTCTGCAAATCTGTATACAGTATACTGCCTGAACAATAAGAAATGTAGCACAAAAATATATTAATGCACAATGCACTTTTAAATAAGATATTACCTATCTTTATCATTTGATGGGACAATAAAGAAGCAATACAATTATTTTTTAATTTTATATATATATATATATGTATATATAATTTATTTATTTGTATATACTGCATATATATATATATACACACACACATATATACAAACACACTAAACACACACACATATTACACTTACACACACTAAACACACAACACACTATGGGCCAGATTACAAGTGGCTCGCTATTTAGCGCTTTCACTCAATAGATAACACTGCCAGAAGAAAAGACTATGGGGTATATTTACCAAGTAGTGGGTGCTGCTTATTCCACGCGAGATTTACAGATTGCCGGAAACAGGAGTTAAGAAGCAGTGTATGCATATGCTGTTGGCATTTAGCGATGTCGGGCGGACATGATTCGCTACAGCGAATCATGTCTGCCCGACATTGGATAAATCGGCCCCATAGTATGCAGGTTAGAGCTTCTATTACAAGTTGAAAGTAAAACTTTTCTCACAAATGGAAAGGTGGCGAAGTTTTGACAAAATACTCAAAATACATATATATTTATATTTGCTACCCATTGCTGTGCGACTTCTCATGCCATGTCTAACGACATGAGAACAAGGCTCCCATTGGAGCTTATAAAAGCGCACTCTCATAAGCGCAATGCTTCCGTGCAATGCAAAACGCACATTTGCATGCGCTGGTATTACTAAGTTGAGTGTAAATATCATTTTCACAGAAGCAATATTTTGCGCTCGACTTGTAATCTGGCCCTAAGTGTTTAATAGCCCTTTAAGGCGCATTATGTAAATATTATATTAAACATAAAATATTAAAAAAATATAAAAAATTATTATTAAGAATTATAGATACTTTAGCATATATATATATATATATTCTATTAATTTTTTTAGAATATTTTAGTAGATCTATAATAATTTTTTACATTAATTAGTAATATTTTCCAATATTTTATATTTAATAAATACATAACACCTTAATATAATTTATGTCGGATTAGCGCACATAAATAATTAGTGTACACCTGTTGGGATTGTGCACATAAGTCCGACAGGAGTACACTAATTCTTCATTGCGTTAACATGGCATGTTATATTAAGGTGATTATCCCTATCCCTTTTACATGAGGTCTTCAGTCCTGCTAACCTGACGTGTGTTAAATTAGATTAAGCTAGAGCGATGGTGTTTACTTTCAAATTTTAATACATGCACAAATTAACACACCTGCGATGTTGTTATATCTTGCGCTATAAACTTAGCTTGCCTCTTGTAATCTAGATACAGTATATATATATTTATATATATATATATACAGTATATACAGCATGTATATATATATATATATATATATATATATACACACATAACACTACACACATACACCTGAAAGCTTTTATTATAAGTATTAGAATGTTTTTTCTTTATATATAAGCCAAATCAGTGTGCAAATTAATGGAAATAATTTATCAAAGACTGGTTCTCAATATGCATCATATGTACAGTTAAAGGGGCATAAAACCATTACAGAGCATGTAATTTTAAACTTTCCAATTTACTTAGATTATCAAATTTTCTTCATGTTCGTACTATCTTTTGTTGAAAAGCAGTAAGGTAAGCTCAGAAGGAGCGTGCATGAGTCTGTGCACAATATGGCAGTAGTTTTGCAAGAATGTTATATGTTTCGAAGGGCACTAGATGGCAGCACTATTTCTTGCCATGTAGTGTTCCTAACAAATTTGAAAAAATAAGTAAATTGGAAAAAAAAAATTAAATTGTATGTTCTGTCTAAATCATGAAAGAAAAATGTTAGGTTTCATGTCCCTTTAATAATAACATGAATATTGTATGTTACCCAAATGGCTAATCTTAAAGGTTTATTTATAGGAATACAAATTGTGTCTTATTTTTAACAAGAATATTCTGTGCCATCTATCTTAAGTAATGTAATGTAAGTTAGCTTCACATATATCATTGTCTACAGGGCTATTTACCATTGTACAGGGCTATTTACCATTGTACAGGGCTATTTACCATTGTACGGGGCTATTTACCATTGTACAGAGCTATTTACCATTATACAGGGCTATTTACCATTGTACAGAGCTATTTACCATTGTACAGGGCTATTTACCATTGTACAGGGCTATTTACCATTGTACGGGGCTATTTACCATTGTACAGAGCTATTTACCATTGTACGGGGCTATTTACCATTGTACGGGGCTATTTACCATTGTACAGAGCTATTTACCATTATACAGGGCTATTTACCATTGTACAGGGCTATTTACCATTGTACAGGGCTATTTACCATTGTAGCTATTTACCATTGTACAGGGCTATTTACCATTGTACAGAGCTATTTACCATTGTACAGAGCTATTTACCATTATACAGGGCTATTTACCATTGTAGCTATTTACCATTGTACAGGGCTATTTACCATTGTACAGAGCTATTTACCATTGTACAGGGCTATTTACCATTGTACAGGGCTATTTTATGACAATAAATATATATTTTAGCCTGCTATATTAATAATCTCAATTATTAATTTCAACAGTAAATCAAGTGGGAACTCTTCTACTAGTCTTGGAGAAATGGTATCTGGGACTTTTCGAGCAACCCCTCCATCTGCTGGTAAGTGCTTATGTAAAAAAAATCAGAACAAAGCATTATATTTTGTACTTTTATGGAGGATTATGAAAAAATCAGATATATGCCAGATATTTAGGGGCCGATTTATCAAACTCCGTACCCTTGCTCTATAACTTGTCCGCCTGCTCTGAGGCCGCGGACAGAAATCAACCCGGACGAATACGGTTGGGTTGATTGACACTCCCTGCTAGCGGACGATTGGCCTCGAATCTGCAGGGGGCGGCATTGCACCAGCATTGGCCTCACATCTGCAGGGAGCGGCATTTATCGATGTGCAGCGGACATGATATGCCATTTTGTTAGCAAATTTTGCATTGCTTTTCAATGTTCATGCCAGTGGTGTACCCTTTGAAGTGTTTTTAATTATTTCCTTTATTCATTTGCTTTAGCAATTTTAGGATGGATACAAATTATTTCCTATACTGATTAAACAAACACTGTGTAGGTTGTAGCCAGGGTAGGCTTCTGAAATCTGGAATATGCTCTTTAATCTCTTTCAGGAATTGAAAAAACTAAATATTTGAGAGTTCAATAACAGGAAAGGGGGCATAGTACATTGCAAATATTTTATGTTTCCTTCAAATCTCAGCATTCCGTTGCAAATGTGTTTAAATATTATAGTTTTCTGCTGATGAGGACTCTACATCCTTAATTAATATACATTTTGTAATACTATGGTATGTATAGAACGTGTTTAATGTTGCTTACAAGGGCCATTATAGTCATTCTAATTTAATTCGTTAGAGCATGTTATTTTAAGACTAGCTTTTATGCTATGGGGTCAATTTATCAAGCTCCGTACAGTGCTTGATGCCCCGTGTTTCTGTCGAGCCTGGAAACAGAAGTTATGAAGCAGCGGTCTAAAGACCGCTGCTCTATAACCTCCGCCTGCTCTGAGGCGGCGGACAGAAATCAACCCTATCGAATACGATCGGATTGATTGATACCCCCTGCTAGCAGCCTGCAAGGGGCCGCATTGCACCAGCAGTTCACAAGAACTGCTGGTGCAATGATAAATGCAGACAGCGTATGCTGTCGGCATTTATCGATGTGTGGCGGACATGATACGCTACACTGTATCATGTCCATCCACACTTTAATAAATATACCCCTATGTGTTTAACCTCTGTAAAGGTTCCGCTCGGGATGTTCAGAAGACTGCTGGTCCCAACTGACACTGATCCAATCACTAGCGCATGTAATTTTCCAATAATAACTTAACCTGTTAGCTTTTTAATATTAACGGCAATGTGCATAATATCTCCTTTTTTGGCAACAAATATGCTTTAGCAATATTAAAACAGCATCACTGACATTGTCACTTTAGTAGCTCATTTAGAACTGTTGCTACTGGCCTCAGCAGAGGAGATAAGATAAGCTAACAGGTTTTTAAACCTAAGACAAACTAACTTACAACATTACAAAACGTTACCTTTATTTCTATATTTAAACAACTAATATCAATTAAAAAAAAATAAAACTAAATATTATTCTCAGGTTAACACCTTTTATTTAAAAATAATTTATTTAGTATTTAATGTTCTTTTATGTTTTCTAGTGTTTAGTTATGTCAGGTTACACCAAGTGATTTGTGCTATTCATGTTTAAAATAAAATCACAATGAGGTTACAGTAATTAAAAAAAAATAATAATAATAATTGAGCCAACCCTAATTGTTGACTCTGAATTCATGCCAAAAATTATACTGCAGTTTTTATCATGGTGATAATTAAAATGCTGGCACCAAAATGTGTTAAGCTGAACAGCATATTAAGCTTAGGCTTACATGGGCAGTATGCTGTTTTGTGCTTAATGTGTTTCTGATGACTTATTATATCAGTTGCAGAGTTTAAAAGGTATGGGAAGTTACTTGTTTATGTTTATTTTTGTATATGAAATTGTCTATTTCATTGGGATATAGTTTCAATGAGCAGAAATGACTGAGACTGCAGGGAGAGCAGAACTTAATACAGTATGTTATATATATATACACAAAGTCCTCATCTTATCTCTCACTCTATACTTAAGTTCTAACATTTTCAATATAGGTAAAGAAATAACTGACAAAAGCAGGTTTTTCCAAAGTCAAAATAAAGGTAACCATTAACCAATTTAGGGCTAGATTACGTGTGGAGTGCGGTTGCACGCGAGCGATAAGGGGTATATTGAGGGTGTTTGTGTGCATCACGTTTTTTGCTTGTATTACAAGTTGAAAGTAAACGCTTGTGCAAACCTGCAGTCAAAGGGTTGAGAAGGGCTTGATAAATCGAGTCCTTAGTGCTTATCCTTAGGAACAGATCCTAGACCCTAGCACAAAGGGGTAATTTCCCCCTCCTCATACTTGCCCTATCAAAGAGTTTCTTAATTCCATTCCTCAAGGAGGGTTATAATGATTGAGCTACTGAACAGCCGTTTAAGGAAAATACTTAAACACTAGCACCATCTTTTATCTGGCAAAGCACATTTCAAATCACATGATCTCACTTTCATTAATAAAATCCGCTTATTTTAGAATATGTTCAAATGTTCGCCGGACAGATAGCTCAGCTGCCGGACAGATAGCTCAGCATGCTAAGGCACTGTGGCTGAGCTCTGTAGCAACCCAAGGGTTGCAGGTTCGATCCCCGGCAAGGTCCACTCAGCCTTTCATCCTTCCGAGGTCGATAAAATGAGCAGCGACTTGAGACCCTTACGGGTGATTAGCCGCGCTTTACAAGTACCCAATACATACATACATACATACAAGTACAAGTACCCAATACATTCAAATCCGTTCGGAAAAAAAAAAATCACGTAGACTTTAATGGTGAATTTTTTTACATATAAAAAAAACATTGATAAGCTTTTCTAAATCATTATATACCCTTTTTTGCCAGTTAAGTGCCAGTTACTTGCGAGCAAAAAGGGATTTATCATGGGTTTTGCATGTGTCGGGTTTATTGCTCATGTTACAAGTTGAAAGTAAATGAGATTACTTGAGCACAGTGGCGTATTTAGGTTTTGTACTGCCCTAGGCACCCAAAATTCTGCTGCCCCCCCCCCCCAGGTTTTATGCCTTTTTGGTGAGGGTGTAACATGACTTTTTTCCCATGTTTTTATGTGTGTGTGTATATAATAAGTGTGTGTTTATGGTGTGGGTGAGTGTGTGTAGTGGGACTCAAAAGGTGCTGCCCCCCAAAATCTGTTGCCCTAGGCACAGGCCTTGTTGGCCTAGGCCTTAATACGCTCCTGCTTGAGAACAATCGAAGTTAACGCATGTTGAGTTAGCGCAACCTCAGAACTCTGTTAACTGTTTTGCAAAAAAAAAGGTTTTGCAAAACACATCAAAAATACATTAGAAAGTACAGTTACACTCATAATACCATCTAATTAAAATTATTTAAGAAAAATATTGCACAAAAAAAGTTATAAGGGCTCAAAAATATGAGGTGTCAAAAAAGCAGGCAAAGGGCTTTAACATAGAGATACATACATGTCTAAATATGTGTGTATATATATATATATATATATATATGTGTGTGTGTGTGTGTGCATATGTATTTATGTATTTTTTTGTGTATATTTGTATTTACACACATATATACACATCTAAACACATAAATACATATGCATACATATATACTGTAGATATATTTACAAGTGCATTGGAGCCCTTTGCAGTTAAGTAGATGAAAACATATTTATGCAATATCCCTATTTAATAAAGTGTTTAACTGTGTATCATGTACTGCATGTTCTATGTATTTTTAAATATTTATATATATATATATACGTATATATATAAGGGCTCAAAATTTCCACTATATATATATATACAGCATATATATGTGTGTGTGTTCAAAAGAAGAATGAGAACAGCCCTCAGATATATATATATATATATATATATATATATATACATACATATATATGACTAATAAACTAGGCACCAGGTTGCAGAGCAAGAAATGCTAACTAATAAACAGATGGTCAGTTCTGTATCAGTAAGGGGGTATCTCCAGGTTCTTGTAGCTTTATCCCAAAGAAAGGCAGGACTTCAACGGAAGTAGACGAGAAAAGGTGTCAAGTGGTGCGCTAGTAAACCCCTGCACATATACTATCTGCTCCCAAAAAACAGAAATAATAATTGCAAAAATCCAAAAAATTATATAGTATATAGAGTGTATATGTGCGCTAAGGCAGCTGAGGGGTATATAGATTTACTTGGTAAAATAGTAGGTATCTACAATTGGCTAGTTAAAGCATTTATATTGGAGCAATCAAAATAGAGACTGTATATTACAAAATATTTCTTATATATATTATACTTGTAATCTGGCCCTTAATACACTCCAGCAGGCAAATGGATAATTGGGAACACACTAACAAGGAGAAAAGCACAGTATACAGTCCTTTATTTATTAGGATACAGCACAGTATTGTTTCTTATTGTCTTAATTTTACATTTAAAAAAAAAAGTTTCTGTATCTGTTGAAAACTGAATGTTATTTCTCATGTCATGAGAATATGGCTGTTTTGAGTTCTGCTTTACAACATTGGTGCATTACTGTTTAATATTACAAAAACAGCAGTGATGTTATTTCACTAAAATTATTTTCTAAAGCATCTTTATATCGAAATCTTTTTTTATTATTATCATTTTATCAATAGTACATAGTACACAATGCGAAAAACATTCAGAATTATTTCACATGTATGATAACTCCAACATACTCCAAAAAACATCTCATGTTACCAATTGACACATATAACAAAAAGATCTGTATATTACTAGATTGTCATTTAGATGGTATAAGATCTGTATGACCATAGAAAAACAATTCTACAGAAATGGAGAACTCATATGTGTCAAATATAACATATAACCATAAGAAAAAATAAAGTGAAAGAAAAGACAATAATTTCTAAAGCATCTTCAAATATCCATGTAACACTTTCTAGAATGCTCTGTAAAGCTGCACTAATGCCGTAGCACTGATAGACTGTGATAGCACTGTATAATACTAGCACTTTTTTCCTTAACTCTTTGCTCACAGTGAAGTGTTTGTTTTTGCTTCAAGAGCATTTGGCATTCTGTTTGACAACACTCATATATAATGAAACATACAATAATTAATACTTTTTTCAGAAGATCACCCTGAAGCACTGTAAAAAAACTGTAAACACACAGATGATTTGGAAGTTATGTTCTAATATTAGAACTGTAAAAATACTGTGTGCTAAGATAATTATATAAAAGGGGTTGGGCCAGGATGCAAATAGCATGCTGCTTAAATGTAGTGCCATGTTCTAAAGCCATTTTATACAATAGAGCCTGCACTTAAAGGAAAATTAATATGTGTTCAACCATGAAACCAAGTGGGTCCAATAGACCCAGGCAGCACTTGACGACAAGGGGCACAGTCTAGTAGGAATAGAGGGAAAAGCTAACCCAATTGAAAATATATGTAAGTCCCTCAAAAAAAGAAAAAAAGCCGGTGTAAATAAGTTATCATACATGCTCTAGAAAAAAATGTATATCTCTACCTTTCTCCAGCCAGAACAGACCATGGGGCCAAATTATCAATGTGCGGGCGGACTTGATCATACACTGTTGGTATTTATCATTCTATCTATCTATCTATTGGGTTCTTGTAAAGCGCGGCTATTCACCCGTAAGGGTCTCAAGGCACTGAGGGTTGCAGTTCAGTCGAAGAGCCAGGTCTTGAGGTCCTTTCTGAACTTAGTTAGGGCGGTAGCTTGTCTAAGGTGCAGCGGGAGGGTCTTCTTAGTCTTGGCAGCCAGGTGAGAGAAGGATCTGCCTCCCGCTGTGGTTTTCCTGATGCGGGGGATGACAGCGAGGGCTTGGTCGGCCGATCGAAGTTGTCTGGCAGGGGTGTAGAAGGTAACGCAGTGGTTCAAGTATTCGGGACCGATGTTGTGGAGGGCCTTGAATGCGTGCGTGAGAAGCTTGAAGGTTATTCTTTTGTTGATGGGGAGCCAGTGCAGGTCCCGCAGGTATTTGGTGATGTGGCATTGAGGAGGGATGTCTGGCCGAGGAGTTCTGGATGTGCTGTAGTCTCTTTTGGAGCTTGATGGTGGTGCCGGCGTAGAGTGCGTTACCATAGTCCAGTCGGCTGCTGACGAGGGCGTGAGTTACAGTCTTCCTGGTCTCGGTTGGGATCCATTTGAAGATCTTTTGCAGCAGGTGAAGTGTGTGGAAGCATGCAGAAGAGACTGCGTTGATTTGCCGGTCCATGGAGAGCAATGAGTCCAGGATGACGCCTAGATTTCGTGCATGGTCGGTGGGGGTTGGAGGGTGTCCGAGGGCTGTGGGCCACCAGGAGTTATTCCACGCGGATGTGGTGGGACCGAGGAGGAGGACTTCGGTCTTGTCTTCGTTCAGCTTTAGGCAGTTGTAGTTCATCCATGCTGTCAGCCCTTCGTGGACGTTTCTCTTGGCGGTGGTGGGGTCACTGGTGAGTGAGATGATTAGCTGGGTGTCGTCGGCATAGGAGACGATGTTGAGGTTGTGTCGTCGGGCGATGGTGGAGAGAAGGGCCATGTAGATGTTGAATAGGGTGGGGCTCAGAGAAGAGCCTTGGGGTACACCGCAGCTGATGTCTGTGGGCTTGGAGGTGAAGGGTGGGAGTCTAACTTTCTGGGTTCTGCCGGTGAGGAAGGAGGTGATCCATTCCAGGGCTTTGTTGCGTATGCCGGCATCGTGTAGTAGGTTGAGGAGGGTGAGGTGGGAGACAGTGTCGAATGCTGCTGAGAGGTCTAGGAGAATGAGTGCGGCGGTCTCTCCTTGGTCGAGTAGGGCGAGGATGTCGTCTGTGTCGGCGATGTCGTCTGTGGCACAAGCATTTCTACTGCACATTCATGGCCAATCGGCTGCTCGCAGGGGGTGTCAATCAACCCAATCAGGCTGATTGCTGTCCACCGCCTCAGAGGTTGCGGACGAGTTAAGGAGCAGCGGGCTTAAGACCGCTGCTTCTTAACTCCTGTTTCCAGCGAGCCTGAAGGCTCGCGCTGAAACAGTCAATTCATGGCATGATAAATCGGCCCCCTTGTATCTAAATTATTTTGGAAGTATGGTATCTCTAACCTATCTTCCAATGAACCTCACTTTACATATGCACTAACAAGTAACTCCAAATAAATAACAAATAAGTAATAAAGGAAAAAAGAAGGCTACAGTGACTCATACTCTATTTCTTCCTCTACTCTCCCCTCTTCCTTCAACAGGGCTGGTATAACATTTTAATGGGCCATAAAAAAAGAGTATTAAATAAAGCTAGTATTTAGGAAGCAATTTAGATAACCTAATTAGTATTACTATTTTCTTGTAAAAGTTTATTGACGTACTTAATGTTTAAAAAGAGGGCAAGAAATTGACCTTAGGTATTATTCTCATAAGTCTTGATCAGATTGATCTATTTTCTACAATATTTCTTGAGATTCTTCAAAGAGCATAAGGTACTGTAAAAAATTGTGCTATTATTGCCTGCCTTTGTAATAACTTAATAATTTTATGGATAGATGGTTCTTTTTTATTCTTCCAACTTTTGAGTATAAGAAATCTCCCTTCCATAATAGCAGTATTGATAAAGTGATTGTTCATCCGATTATTGGCAATTATCTTATGTAATAGAAAAATATGTTGTTTTTCAAGCTTGATTTTATCATGCAAGATCTTGCTTAACCAGAAGCTTATACGTGACCAGAATTTCTGTATCTTTAAGCAGCAAATCAGCATCTAGACCCATACAACGGGAACATCTATGTTGAGCACTAGGGTACCATTTGTTAATATCGGCTGGTGTAATATAGATTTGATTAATTAGTTTAAAGTGGCTTTCTTGCCAGGCTGCAGATACAGTAGATTTTTCTGATGTTTATATATACTCTTAATAAATGTGATTTTATCTATTTCTGCTAAATCTAGACATCATTTTGCTACTAGTCTTTGTTTATTTTGGCTCCCGGAATGGTTGATTATTAGTTTATACCAGCAATTAATAGAATGGTTACATGATTTATAAAGAGAGAGCCCGATCTGGATCCTTGGATGCATCCAGGTAAAATCATAGCCTCTAGTAATTTCAGAGAACCAGTGACGCACCAGTGAGTATGCATAAAAATCTGAATATTTGATTTTTAAAGCAATTTTATTGTAACTTAGATTCTGTTTTTCATGTAACTTAGGCAGTTTAGTTTAGAGGTGGGGGTTTAGGTGTTAGGTAGAGTAGGGTTAGTTTGCGTTTTCGGTTGTGGCGGTTTAGGTTTAAAGGGACATTATACACTAGATTTTTCTTTGCATAAACATTTTGTAGATGATCCATTTATATAGCACATGTATAGTTTTGCTTAGTTTTAAATAACATTGCGCTGATTTTCAGACTCCTAACCCAGCCCCAAAGTTATAGAAGTAGACTGTTGTCTACCTACTCCAGATTTCTGCTGTTTGTGTAAAGAGTCTTTTCATATGCAGAGGAAGGGGGGGGGGGTCTGTTTTTTTTGCTATACACCCACTTCCACTGGGTGTTCCAGTAACCTTTTCAACCGTGCTAAACTGGGAGCTTCTAAGTAAGTTTTGAACGGTTTTATACTGGATTTTTATATCAGTATCTGTGCATATTATTCTTTATAGTAGCGTAAATGACATTCATGTTATATGAAAATTGGTCTATACTGCACCCTTTAAAATATATATATATATATATATATATATATATAAAAATTAAAAAATTTTTAAGTAACTTAGATTTTTTCTTTTTTTTAAAAGTAGCTTAGGGGGTTTAGTTTAGAGGGGGGGTTAAGTGTTAGGTAGAGTAGGGTTAGTTTGCATTTGGGGTTGTGGCGGTTTAGGGTTAATAGTGTAGGGTACTTGCAGTGGGCTAGTAGTGGTATAGGGGTTAATAATATAGTACTTGCTGTGGGCTAGTGGCGGTATAGGGGTTAATAGGATAGTACTTGCGGTGGGTTAGTTGCGATATAGGGGTTAATAGGATAGTACTTGCGGTGGGCTAGTGGCGGTATAGGGGTTAATAGGATAGGTACGGTACTTGCAGTGGGCTAGTGGCGATATAGGGGTTAATAGGATAGGTACTTGTGGTGGGCTAGTGGCGGTATCGGGGTTAATAGTTTAGATAGATACTTGTGGTGGGTATGTGGCAGTTTAGAGGTTAATCGGATAGATGACCAGTTCAAAAAGTGTACACTATAGTGGTGTCAATGACCCAGATTAACTGAATAAAAGGGCATAAAGATATGCTGATATGAAAAAAGTAAAAAAATATATATAAAAAGGTGAAAAGGTGAAAAACTATGAAAAATATATATAAAAATATATTTATATATAAAAGTATGCGTCTTAGAACGAATAATCCATATGTAAGACAATAAAGTCCTGTAAGGGCCAGAAAAAAAATATATAAAATCCAGAAAGCAGAGATCTCATATCCAAATGGAAGGTCACAGTGTAGTAGAGGTGATATCCTAAATCGATTGCAATTCCTTAAGGTACATGTGAAAAAAACAGAAAAAAAACAGAAAGGTGCAAAAATCTGGCAGACAGGCTAGCCTAAAAAGGTAATAGGCTTACCGGGTATATATGCAAAGTCAAAAAGAGTTGATGCATTTCGACCTTTAGTAAGGCCTATTTCAAGCCCTAAGGAGTCTAAGAATATTTATAGAGGCGCGTGGCCTATCATAAAAGGACTAGGTAATTGGTAAGTCTGCCAAAAATTAGATCCGGAGTCCGTTCCGTATACGTGACTTCCAGTTTCATGCCACACTTTCGGTTTGCGTGTCAATGCGTATGTCATTTCCGGTCACTGTATATTGTGATTATATAATTTCCGGTGACCGGTCTGAGAATATTGACACCATGTTTGTTATGGGCAGATGAAATTGCCAAGGGTATAATGGGCAACAATATTAGGAATTTAAGCCACAAAGCAATTATAAAGATTAGTAGCGTGATTGCGGTTGTGGGATTTATATTGCTTTCAAAAGGAAAATATAAAATAATGACTGACCTTGTATTACGAAAAAACGTATACTTTTATAGTGTTCAATTGGGAATGAAAAAGGTGATGCTAAAATAATTCATTTATATATAAAATATCTATATATATATAAATATGTATATAAAAATATATACCTATATAGAAATTATACACATAGAAAAATATACAATATTTACAAAAAATATATAAAAACTATATATGTATAGATATATTCTGAGTAGTAAACTGTATGTATTAAAAATATATATTAAAATATATATTAAAAAACAGCCTGAGTTTCCTGAAATAACATAAAATGTGTAACATAAGGGTAATATAGGACAATAAAATATAGAAATATATATCTGCAAATGTAATGTTTAGCCACCTAAATAGATAGGTGGCTTGACACCGGAATTGGAGAAAAAACACATGAAGTGTAGTATAATATAAAAATATCATAGTCTAAAACTATATAGAGATACCATCTAGGTGATGGGTCACCTTTGTGGGAGGGAGGCTTGACAATAAAGTCTAAGGCATTAAGTTTTTTTAACATAACATGCTAAAGAGATTAGTGACCTTATGGGGGAAATCTAAATGATTGGTTGTGACACATATAAAACCTAAATAGAAAAAAATCACAGTTAGTGTGGTAATACATACCGTGGGTCTATTCTATATGTGTATGGGTCAACATGGTTTGGAAAAATGGTTCTGAGTAGTGTGATATTATAAAGGAGTAATCTCAGATACTAAAAGGGATATAGATATACAAACTGAGACAAGAATGTATACAAAGGGACCCATATAAAGGTGCTAAAAGATAGAAGTGAAGAAAATTTGAACATCTAGCATCAATGTGGGTCAATGTAATTAGATAAACAAATGATAAACCAAAATCTCAATTGGATGCGCCTAATAATTGTGCATATAGCACATGTGCAAATGGTCTGAACCAAAATAAATCTAAGATTTAAGACATTGAACCCATATAGACTCAATGAAAATATTGATATGGCAGCATTCAACAGTTAAAGTATATATATCTTGATATGATGTTTATAATATCGTACATGATCCCTAATACGAGTAGAATCCATATTTTGAGTACAGTTCAGCTTATCTATTTATGGTAGTAATATATGATTATCATTAGGATATTCTGTATATCATATGATATAGCTATGTAACTAAAGCACA